>NW_010972809.1:2951042-3102730 GCF_000737465.1 Haliaeetus leucocephalus | reverse complement strand
CAGCTGCAGTCGGGAGTTGAGGAGAGGAGGTGCCTTGGTGTTGGGGAGGCAGCCGCGGTCGGGGGAAAGAAGGGCTGCTGTTCTGAGAGAATGAGGAAGATGTGAATGGGGTCAATTAACGCGCTTGAATTTTTTATGAAGTAACTGACCTTCAGGGTTTTATGGATTAGCGTAATTGCTTAAAGAGCATTGCTGTACTCCGTTTGGCAGATGAAAAGCGTTTCTTTCCTTGGAAGATAAGTTACTGGCACTTGGGGAAAAGAAGTGCAGGATAAGTGCAAGGAGCAACCCCTTGCTTACATTAAAAAGTAGAAGGATATCTTTCGTACGTTGCCTCACAAGGTTTTTTTAGGTAGGCTCTGTATCAATGCTATTTTTAATACAAGCAGGTGGTCCAAATGAGTGTTGCTGGAAGTCGGTGGATAGCTGGAGAACAAGGTCGTGCCTGTGCTGCAAAACATTTGCTTCATAATGAGCCACAGGAGAGTATCGTGTTGTAATCAATTACTTTTTAAAACTACGTGGTCTTTGGCTATGTTGAGGCTGCCTTGTAATACCCCTATGGTGAAAATTTATATATAGTGATAGATGTCTGTGTATTCCAGAAACTTAAAATAAATAGTTTATAATGACTTACTTGCTAAAATATCTACATTTTGACCCATTTACCTGCAAGCAATCTTTTGCAGGAGGAGGAAAAAAAAAAAAACCCAAACCCCAACAGAACAGTGAGCTGTGTTTATCTGTGCTCGGGCAGTAGTTTGTGTGCTTCTGCCAGCTTGAGCGATGTGTCTCACACTACCTCTACTTTGTACAGAAACACTGCTGAAAGGAAGTTGATATTGTGTAGTCTAGTGATAAATACTTTAACCTTTACTTCTGACTGCCTGGCAGATACTCCAGTAAGAGAACCAGTAGTGACCCAGCATTTCCTTCTATCCCTGTATACAGAGGAGTGCTGCTCTTACAGGCTGGGGTACATACTGGGGAACATGACAGAGAAGAAGAGCAAATTGCAGATCTTTTCTGCAACAATTGTGGTCTTCCTCAGTGTGCTGTGGTTGTTGCTACTTGGCTTGACTTATTAACAGCTTTCTAAACAGGGAGTGGACACCTGCCTTAACATGTATTTTCTCAAATTGTCAACCACCTATTTTGCTATAGAGCTTTGAATGTCTTTGAGTTGCTGGAAATTGGTGGTGGTCAAGACTGGGGGAGTGACTGGGCTCACCCTAGAAGCAGCCTGAATATTTGTATGTTAGGGTGTTTCTTAGTCACTGGGTCACTCAGGATTATGTATGTCTGTGTCATGTCTGGAGGATATCTTTGGAGCTCATAGCTCATTTCCATCTTGCTTGTGTCTGTGTGTCCTTTATTTCTTCCTAACCCTTGCTGTTCTGGACAGCTGGGACTCCAAAGGGCATAGAGGCTGGGGACATCCATCATCTTGGTGGTCAGAGAATAGCAGACGGTTTTGGTTCTCACTCTGCCATGCCAACTTGACTAGCATATATGGGTTGTCTGAAAAAGAGTAAAGAGTGGAAAAGAGGTGTGTGGGGTGTCATTTGTTGTCAGTTAGGGTTTTAGGGTTGGTTTGTTTGTTTGTTTGTTGGTTTTTTTTAGGAGCAAGGTACTAGTTTAGTTTGAAACTGGCCATAGGTGAAACAAACCTCAGATATGCTCAGCAGCAGTGCATTGTGGTGATGCTGCTGGAGATTCTGATAGCTGGCAGAAGAAAGTTGTGCTTGTACTAGTTTTGTGTTGACAGACTTATGGCAAGTGGGTACAAATATCTCTGTGTGACTGTCATGCTTTTCCTTAGCACGTATGCCTTCTTGTAAAGGGTGTTCTTCAGGATTAGATTGATTATTTCTATGCAGATCTTTAATACCTGTCTGCTAAGGGAACGGTATCAAGAGCTGGATGACTTGGATATATAGCTCCCATTAAGCTTTTTGTACCCAATTGCTTGACGCACTTGTAGAAAAATCATAATTTAGAAGCAGTGTGGGTGGAAATAATTTTATATGACAATCTCCACAAAACTAAGTGAAATTTGATTCATTTGTGAAATAAGCTGAAATAAAATTAAGTATAATAGGCTGGAATTAACACATTATGTGTTCAAAGAAGTTGTTCTCTGTTTTTGATGTTGGAAATGTCTGATGGTTTGTGTTTTGATTTATAGGTTGAAGACTTTGGGTGACAAATCAAGAGAAGCAAAAAAAAGCAGGCAGAGGTACTTCCAAACATCTTAATGTATAGCATTGATCTAGGATGTTCTTGTTAAAGAAAAATTTGAAAGTGACTCATATATGATCCAGTTACAAAAACATTTGCATATAATTTTACAGAATATTCTTTTGATAACAGAAAACCTTAAACCTAATATTGAAATACTTCACTTAATGGAACCTTGATTGATAGGCCTAAAGAATTTCTGATGGCCATCAATCAATTTATAAATGACTGTTTAAATTACATGAGTATTCAGTGTTATTGTACAACTTTATACAAGATTTAAGTTGCAGTACAGATGCAGAAACGTAATTGTTTACAATCTCTGTAAATATCATGTACTAAAATTGTAAGTCAGGTTTTTTTAGTGTAACAGAAATATGAGCCTTTTTATTGTGGAAAATGTATGTATAATGTAGTACTTTATCTGTTTTCATCTCTGTCAGAAAAAGATTTAAGAGTTGCGGTGGTTTTTTATCCTCTGCATTTTAGTATATTGTTTATTCTTTCAACCTGTGTAAACTATGGGGAGAGACTACCTAACATCTGTAAATTATGTCTGTGAATGTTGCTTCTTCAAATAAACTCAGATGTGCTTTAGTGTAAAGCATGTTCTTACTAAAACACAGCATGCAGACACAAATTAGTTTTAAAACAAGCCCTGAACAAAAAATAAGGCATCTGAAATAAACTGTATTATGTTCTGAAGCTTGATGGTTTGGATGTAAAGGTTTTTTAACAGAAGACTGGTTATATTGACAAGACACAGAAACTAAACTAAGAATGGGTGAAGGTTTGAATAAAACTGTTTTAGGCAACTGCCTTCTTTGTATGTTTCCAGTCCACAATATTTTGGTTCATCTGGTGTACTGTAAATATGCATCACTGAGAAAAGCACTGGGTGAACCAATTGGATCATAACAAATAGGGGAATGCCAGGGTGACTTCTGCTTTGCTGATAAAGTTCTGGAACAAATATAGCTTAGCTTGATTGTAAAGATGGCTGAGAGCTTGTGGGTCAGGATCAGAGGAGAGGCCAGTAAGGGTGGTAGCGTGATGGGAGTTTGTTCCTGACCATCTGATCAGGGAGTGAATGATGTCTTCTCTAAAAAACTTAGGGAATTCTCTGTATCATTAAACCTCTGTTCTTGTGGGGGCCTTTAACTTCTTTGACATCTGCTGAAAGGACAAAACAGCAGTATGCAGTCAAGAAGCATTCTGAAGGATGTCAGGGATAACTTCTTGATACCCACTTCATAAATTCTTTGGCATGCAGTAATGGCCTTAGGAAAGCCAGAGCTCACCTATAATTGACACTTAGAATAGATGTCAAGGACAAAAAGAAGAGCTTCTAGCCCTGCGTTGGAAATTAAAAGGCTGAACAAAGAAAACGTGGGATTGCTGATAAATGGGGTGGATGATTTAGTGACAGCAAATGTAAATGTTGTTGAGGTACTTGATGCTTTTGTTGCTTCAGTCCTCACAAACAAGGTCTTCCAGTGGTCTGTGCTTAGTGGAAGGAAGACTGACCAGTAGTGGATGAAGGATCAATTTGGGGAACTTGACCCATAAAAGCCCATAGGGGCCAAGAGGTACTTCATGAAATTCAAGAGGTGTAAATCCACAGTCTTTCCCTGGGAAGAAAGTATCCCCTGCCACAATACAGAGTGGGGCTGACTGCCTCACAGGAAAGTAGCTTTGCTGAAAAGACCCTGGGGGTCTTGGCAGAGAGTAAGCTAAATGTGAGCCAGCAACATGCCTGGCAGCAAGGAAGGCCAACAGCTTTCTGGACTGTATGAACAGGACCACAGGCAGTAGAATTGGGGGAGGTGATTATCTCCTGCACTCAGCACTCCTTAAACCACATCTAGCTACTGTGTCCAGTTTGGGCCTCCAATGTGAGAAAGGCATTGATAACCTGGAGCAAGTTTAGTGGAGGGCCACCAAGATGGTTGGGGTTGGAACCCTCTGTGTATGAGGAAAGGCTGAGACTGGGGCTTGTTCAGCCTGGAGAATAGATGACTTCGGGGAGACCTAGCAGCAGCCTGTCACTGCCTATGGAGAGGTTATCAAGGAGACTGGTGTGTGGTAGGAACACAAAAGATGATAGGCATAAGTGAAATGAGATGTTCAGACAGGAAAAGGCTAGAAGGGAAAGCTTTTTGCTCGTGAGGACAGTCAAGCAGTGGAACAGGTTGCTCACAGAGCCCGTGAAGTTTCTGTCTGTCCTCAGAGGTTTTCAAGTTGCAACTGGACAAAGCCATGAGCAAGCTGGTCTGATCCCATAGCTGGTCCTGCTTTGAACAGGAGGTTGCACTAGAGACCACCTGAGGTCCCTTCCCACTTCACTGATTCTATCACTTTTCCCTTGGTTTCAGGAAAAAAAGGTTTCATTTATGGTGGGGGTTTTTTTCCCATTCAAATTGTTTGGATGACAGTGCAAAATGGTCTACTCCGGTAATCCTCCAAGAGACAAATCTTGGATGACATCAAGATCGTCATGTAGTATGTCCTTAAAAGTGCTGCATTGTTAATTTTCTTTAACTTATGATAAGTTGCCTTTATATTTCAAGCTGTTATTAATGAAAATGTATGCATGCAATAGGAGATCATTAGGGCATTAAACTGACAAGGGTTCTTTAGCTTAGTATTTTTTTTTTTAACGTAAAGAACTTGTGTAGTAGTCTTATTTTCAGAATGTTTCTGTCCACTGTTTTAAGTTAAAACAATGTTCATCCTGTGTGTTTGTTAAGTGTACTAAGAAATTATCTCATAAAAGTTGTTTTTAATGGACATAGTCAAAAAAAGGAAAGAATGGGCTACCATAAAACAACAAGGAGAAAAAAAACAACCCCAGCTTTGGAATATTCTTGTAAGATACACTGTGTAATGCATTTTAAACCAGAATTGACAAAATGTTTGTGAAAGTGAACAGTAGAGAATATTTCTGTGCTCAGCATATCTGTCAAACGCAGATATGTGTGTACACATTTTTTATAACAGCCTTCTATTCATTAACAACATTTGTATATTTACAATTTGCTTTATAGAACTGTTCAGTGTTTGCCAGAGTTTTCTGCTGGACTGGAATTACTGAGCAGGTATGACCTTTCATTTCTTTGTTAGTGTCTGCTTCCTATAATTTCAGAAATAACTTTATTAGGTTAAGAAAATGAGAAGAAAAATCAAGGTGTCACGAATTCTGCAGTTGGTAGAGTGGGGGTGGTTACAAAATAATAAATATGTTTAAAGCTTGCCCAATCCTGAAGTGCTGTCATATTAATGAAACAGAAGTTCTGGAGGAAAAGCAACGTTTGAAAGATTACATTAGTTCATGGTCTAATGCACAGGGATGAAAGAGATCAGCACTGAGGCCCAGCCTGTGGTTTAAATTTGATGTTTTATAACTTGTACATATTTGATATGATTTCATTCTGGTATAATAGAGACAGTATGCCTGTCATTGCCATGAAGAGAAAGTGTATTCCATGTGTATTTAATCACATTTTTTCGGAGTAACAGAAGCTATCTGCATTACAAATTTCCTTTGTATTTTTATCTTTTTAAAAAAATCTCTTTTTTTGGGGGGGTGTGTGTGATTACAATCTTGTTAATTTTTTTTCATTTTCTTAATGAAATTGTGTTCCAAGTAGTGCTTAAGGCTTTCATGTGTAGTCTTATAAATATTGCTGGGTCCATTTAGCTCTTAATGTAAGCTAGCAGGTTAAAAAACATGAATTGCTTTTTCTTTGAAATAAATTATTTCTTTACTGTATACTTGTCTTGGTAGAACAGTAAATACCAGAAGGAACTGTACAGCTTTTTAAACTGTTATTTCTGGTAGTCACTGTAAATATAAGCACAGTGGCATCCATAAAATCCTCTTCCTTTGTAAGGGGAACATAGTAAGAATAGTAATTTATCTTTCTTCTCTTCAGATATGAAAATGCTTGGGCTGCCCTTCACAAAGGAGCCAAAGATTGTGCAAAAGCTGGAGAGGTAGGAAAAAATACCAATGCCACATTTGAAATATTTTTAAATGTATAAAGAATTTTAAACTAAAATTTTTAGTACCAGCATACTGGGTTGACCCTGACCACTAGGTAAGCACCCACACAGCCTTGTTCACTCCCCCACCAGTGGGACAGAGGAGAGAATAGGAAGAAAAATGAGAAAAGTCATGGTTCAAGTTATTAATTGAAGGACAGAGTTAAAACAAGTGATGCAAAAGCAGTCACTCATAACCTCCCACAAGCAGACCAATGCCCACCCATTCTCAGAGCAATGGTTACCTTGGAAGACCAAACCCTTAGTTTTTATTCTTGAGCGTGTTGTTACATGATATGAAATATCCCTTTGGCCAACGGTCAACTGTTGTGGCTGGGTCCCTTCCCAACTTCTTGCCTACTCCCAGCCTACTCGCTGCAGGAGGAGCAGGGGTGAGTGGGGAAGAGAGAAAGCCTTGACACTGTACAACCACTGTTCAGAAATATCCAAAAACATTGGTGTGTTATCAACACTGTTTTGGTTGGAAATGCAAGACACAGCACCATATGGGCTGCTATGAAGAAAATTAGCTCCATCCCAGCTGGATCCAGTACAACCAGTATAATGAAAAAGTAATGCTCTGTATTGCTGCTTGGGAAAAATGCCAAGTTGCACTGCCTTTCACTGTGGTTTTAAGATGGTGTTTGACAAGCAGCTGATGAAATGGATCAGAATGTCCAGTTCCTCTTGTTTCTCACAGCTCTTCCAGATTTGATGGTACTCAGCCTACAATTAATATTCTTAAAGGTTTAAACATAGATATTGTAAAAATAGAAATTCTCTGTGATCATGTTTCTCACAAGGTATCATCTGACAAGAATTATCTGAAGTTTATTCTCCTGTTTACTTTCTGATATTTCAATTACTATAACAAACATCGAGTGTGAGAATTTCCTAGTGCATTTAAAGTACTTTTTAACTGATACATTGACACCCAGAATTTGTCTTCTGTCCTTTGTTCAGATAGTTGCAATCACTACTTGCACTTAAGCAAAAAATATTAATTATATCAGCTTCCTGTTTTTCTATGGGCTATGTTAGGTTAGAGAAGGATATTGAGAAGTACAGCTTTGTCGGAGTATGACAAGAAGGTGATGGTAAAAATAAGACGTACCCAGAAGTTCAGGTGGTCAGTTTTTGCACTCTTCTGCCATTGTTTGAAATATTTTAAGTTAGCTAGGAATATTATTTTGAGACTGCCTAAGACATCTTAACATTGCCAATAAATGGCAGTGTAAACAATAAATAGTAATGTAAACAGTAATGTAATGCAAACATTAAATACTGTGATGCAATATAAATGATTGCAGAAATGATGTTGCATGTTACTGCTGTAGCTCTTTAAAAGCAGTGGGGAGGCTGGGAAAGTATAGACTATATTTGGGGTTGAAGCATGTTGGTGGTTAGTATCAGGGTAGGGCTGCCCTCTCCTAGTGGACAGGAAATGGCAAGATTTGACTTGTTTGGCTGAAAAGATTCAGGAAGCATCTGTGCTTTCGTTCTAATTTTGTTCAGTTTTCTTACCCTGGAAGTAAAGTGACAAGTTGTGTGGTTTGTTTCTGGAGTGAAGGGAAATAAAACTTCCAGTAAGTGCTACCAATGCACTGCTCTGCTGTTCTGGAGGTCTGCACCAGACTTTCAATTTCAAACCCTGTTTAAGGGGCAGACAGTATAAGCTGGGTGGCCACGATGCAGAGCAGGACTGAGTTGTGGGGTTCTCTGTCCTGGCTGAAATCTTCACTTTGGCTGGCTGCATCCTCCCTGACTCTTCTGGTTTCCTTAGGAGTCTTCTCTGTATCTTTTTCCAATGGATAAAAAACTCACTGCTTAATATATTTTGAAGAGGTGTATTTAGGGTAAGAAAGATATTATCTTATGTTCTTATTTTTCTTGCCTAATAGCATGGCCCACTTTTTCCACCTGTTCCAGTGAAAACCTTCCATTAGTAGAGATGAAGTTCTCTCTGCCAGCTTTGTGTGCTTTACTGCTCATGATGATTTTTTTTTAGATCTCTTAAGTGACTTGCTTACAATTTTGTAATACTTGCAATAGTTTGATTTAAAAACTCTAGTTCTGAAAACCATGTGAGGTTTCATGTATATAAAACCTGTGTAACCTTAATCTCACATATTATGGCTGCTTGGGAAAATTAAAATGAAAAACTTCAAAAAAGTCTTTGAAATTTTCCATGAAATTCAGATGTTTACTTTTGGGAGAATCCAAAATATGTATTGCTTGTGGTTTTTTGTTTGCTTCTTTTTTATAAAAGTAGAAAATACAGAGTTCAATAAAATAAGAATTATGTAAGCACACAAGATTGCCTGTACTATATCAGACCTAAAGGTCCACTTGTCCGGTATCCTATTTCTGGTACTGGCCCCCAGGAGATAAGCTACTCATGCTGTCTTATTTATAAATGTTGAACAGAGAAAGGAAAGTGAAAATTTCAAGCTTGAATTGCTGCCTACAGTCTTACCATGTTAAATTATAGATGCTAACTACCAGTTCCATCTACAAAATTGTCCTAAAAATACTGCTTTTAGATGATTGTAATTTTAGCTGCATTCAGCTATCTCTGGGCTGAAATATTTTTCTGGTGTTTGCCCCAATCTCATGGTGTGTTTTTTGTTTGCTTTACTGATTTAACTGATTAAATCCCACATCTCATTCTCAAAAATAGACTTGGCTTTATTTAAATAAGGATATTGGTCTTCTGAAGTGTTTCATTACTCACTGGGCTTTGGAATAAGTTTTAAAACCTTGTCTGGTAAAACAGGATGGCTTCTTGACAGGGAGAAGTTGTTGTTCTAAACAAATCTGTCTGAGGTGGGTAGAATTGTAAATCTTTGAGAACTTCCTTTGCCCATTTTTCAGATTTTTTCCGTTTCTGCATCTAAATTCTACAAAAACTGAGGAATCCAGAATGCAGTTACAGCCATGGGCTACAGTTGTGTGCAAGAGGAAGAATGGGCAATGGAACTAAGAGCAGGGAAACTATAATTGAATCATCTCAAGTATCATATACAAGGGAAACATATGTTACCCAAGATCTCTTGATCTTGCTGTTTTTCATAGAATCTGATCTATGTAAATAAAACTTTTAAGCCGCTTATCCATAAAATACTTCCTACATTGATTAGTATATTGAGAAATAACTTTTTATCTTGTTTTGATCAATGCATTTTGATATAAATATTTGATACTACAGGGGCTTTCTTGATCATGTTGTATATTTACTTGAGAAGTACACAAGTGGCAGTGCTATAAGGTTGCTGTGTCGACCTTACGCTTGCAGATGTGTGAATTAGAAAAATTAGTCAAGATGCTCATAAATAGGTTCATAAATTTGCAAGTAAAGTAAAGAACCTGTTTGTTTCAGCTGGTGGATAGTGAAGTTGTGATGCTTTCTGCACATTGGGAGAAGAAAAGGAACAGTCTGGTGGAACTACAGGATCAGCTCCAACAAATACCTGGGTTTTTAGCAGATCTGGAATGCCTCACGGCAAGCCTAGGTAAGGTTTTCTACACATAACAAGCATTCAAGTCAGTACAGAGGATTAGACTGAAGTGCAGCTGTCATGAACTTTGCAATTATAAAATTCAATTTTGCTTCCCAAACACATCCTTTCTATTATAAAACAGTAGTTCTTAAACTGGTTTTGTAAAAGAGCAAAATTATTAGTGATTGCTCTCCCAGCAGTTAAAACATTGTGTCATTATTTAGAAAAAAATATTGCATGGCAACTGCACATCTTGGTGTGAACAGGTGAAAATTATTATTCTTGAAGTCTTTTTAACTTCTTAAAGATTTGTAAGTAGTGTGAACACTCATGCATGTAGTTGCTTCTCTTTGATTGAGTCTATGTAATTTCATACAACAATTTGTTTTAAATCATCATTTGATTGGGGGGGCAAGGGGGGCAAGAAATTTACCTGGCTTGGGACATTTTCAAGGCAGAAACTTTTTGTTGAGAGTAATTGTTGGTTCCAAAGCTATTTTCCATAGTTTAAGTTAGTGTACAAGGTTAAGCTATTCTGAAGTCATACCCAGCTGGGTGAAACTAGCAATGCTGCATATTAAGGTTATCAAATACTTCATGTTTGTTACATGGGTTCCAATTTTTAGAACTTTACCAAATGTTAACCTGTCGATTTAATTTAAAACATGAAAAGATGAATCCTTTAGTGCACTACTTCTGGAAACTTCTCATACGAAACAGTTGATCCACTGTTGAAAATGAAATTAGGAAAAAATGTTCTGGCCTCTTAGTCTCTGAAAAGCTCTAGTGTTACTGAGCCTTAAAACAGGGGTGCAGCGTTTGACAAGAGCCAAGCCTTTCTGTCAACAGTAGGCCTCTTGCTACCTCCATGAAAATCTGTTCAAGTTGCATCAAATTACAGTTTTGAAAAACTGCTGTCTGTGCATGGATTTTAGTAGCCGAGTTCCCCAGGGGCGTTGCCTGCAGTATTCCTACAGCAGCTGGGAAGTATGCAGGAATTGTTCGTGTAATTGCAGGTCTTGTTTTTTGTGGGGTGGGCTGGATTTGTGTGCTGGCATCTGATGTTGAAGAAAAGAAGGGTTCTTTTCTGTATTCAGAGGCTAATTCTCATTCTTCTATGGTCAGTGGATATGCACAAATAGGCTTTTGTTCCTAGGTAAGCTGGTAATAACTTTGCTATTTCTTTCTGAACCAAGGAATATATTTAAATTTTTATTACAATTTTCTTATACCACCTTATTTAGTAAGGCTTTATCATGTGTGGTAACCGTTTAATGTTGGCTTTTTGAAAAGCTCAATTATTTTCTAAGGAAGTAGCAATTCAAATAATGATTTATTTAAGTACTGATTTTAATATCATGCACAAAATGATGCAGTCCACTGGTAGACCAAAGATAAACAATATAATAAAACCTAGTGGAATTGTCTTTATAGTTCATAACTGCAAATGCTGTAAATCCTGATGAATTGGGGTTACCTTCCCATTCCTAATATTATAGTTTTATGAACCAGAATTAATCTCATCCTCATTGTAGAATTACTTGGAGAAGGCTCACTGTCTCCAGAATATTTTTGATACTGTACCAGCAGGATTTGAGGAAGCATTAACCAGTCTGCTTGGGGAAGCTAATGAATTTTGAAGTCTACTGCTAAGATTGTGAGATTTGAACCAAATCTAGCCTCACCTCATGTGTCAGATTTCAAGTAATTCACCTAGAGGTTTTTATTAGTTCCTCCTAACCACTGCGAGTTTTTTTGGAATTGTTTTTTTTCTGTTAAGTTATATAGCATATACTTAAGAGAAAGGTATAATTCATATCAAATTCACCATCTATGCTTCTGGAAGTGATTTACCGGAAATTTGCTGTGATATTCTGCTCACCGTTTTTAGTTTTTATAACTCTGAACTATCTGTTTTTTATAAATGTAAACTGTATTCACTTTTCCAAGAGATGATTAATACTGTGGCTGTGAATTTTAAATACGGGTGAAACATTCTGTAAAAAAAATATGTGAATATAGAATTTTAAACTGCTATGTCCTGGGTTGTGCATCCAAGATGTAATTTGGCTAATATTCATAATTTCAGAAAAGTAATAGTTCTGTGTTGTGACATGATACACTTCTAATAAATAGATTAATGCTTTTATTTTGAAAGTAGATAGGGAACCCTGGCTGCTTTTGATAAAAGAAATTTCAGATAAGGGGAATGAGCCTTTTTAGCGACCTACTTAAAATTGGTATGAGTCATGTACAGATTCTTTAGCTTTTGCTGTGTATTACAAGACACATTGTCATTAGCACTTTATTTATAAAAGTCCTTTAACTTAGGTACTCAGATTATCAGTCATCCCTCACTTCAAGGAAAAAGTCTGTGTCTTCATTTGATAAATTTATTGTATTATGCAATGTCTTGTAGCTTCTGTTGAAAACCTTGAAGAAAAAATTACTCTCATGTAAAAGTGAAAAGGACAGTTATTGCCCTTTCAAAGTCCAGAATTTGAATCATCACTTAAGCCAATTTTTATTTGAGATGTTGTAGAAAATACCTGCTTGCCAATATCTGACATACTTGCCTTAATATGAAATATGCTTCATGTTTGAGCAGGGGCACTTTGCTCAAATATCTGTTTTGATTTCAGCAAATCAAGGCACACAAACCCTGATCCATGTCAAATTTTCACTACTCTTTTTTTTAAACATCTAATGTTAAGCATCTACTTGATAGTGGTTTCAGAAAGGCTGATCACGAACATAGGTGACAGATCCAATGTAGGGTGATAGTATTTAGACTGGTGAGACTGGGAAGAAAATAAGGCTGGGTATATATTCACAGGGATACAAGCCATTGCTTCGTAATCTTTAATAAATATTTTTTTCCAGGTATGGATAAGATGAATGTGTAAATCCATTAGGGAAACAGAAACTTTTCTCACTGCTTAGGGGAAGTATCCTTGTTTATATCTTGAGAAGAAGGACATGCTTTATTTTCAGATTGTGTATCAAGTATGAAGGTTGCTGTTTTCTAGCTTTGCAAAATCCAATCCAATTTGTTCGGAGAAGCACAAGTGTTTTGCATAAAAGAGAAGAAAGAAAGGCCATGTACCCTTTGTTTCAGAAGGGAGATTAAAGTCTTCTTAATGGCCTCTTCATACATTAGGGAAATGTAGTAAAACTTGTGAAATATAAGGTCACAGTGATTATAATACCTTTTTCATTAAATACAAGATTTTGATTTTGGTAACATTTGAGCTACTTTAAGAACTTAATACCCCATGTTTCGGGTACTTGTTTTGCAGCAAAAAAGGTATGTTTAATGCAATATACTTATTTTTTTAATTCTTGATAAAAATGCAAAAGATTTTTCCAGTTAGAATAATGCAATATACTTCCAGCAACATCTTGTATTTTGAGATTATAGAATTTAATTTTTGCTCATGTCATCAGTTTCTAGATAGCCTCTAAAGCAGTACTTCTATAGGAGGAAAAAGTATAGTGAGTAACAGCCCACAGACTTACCTCTTTGGGCAAGGCATGAGTGTCTTCGGGGAAGATAAGTCATTAGTTTACTATTATCTATTTATTAATTGTGGCTTATGTCAGGATTTAGATACTAGTAGGTATGGGTCAAGTAAAAGGGAATTTAAGACCAGACAATATATCAATCAAGATTTTTCACAGAGCTGGCATTTGAACTTGGACTTTTGAATTGTGTTTGGTTACTTAACAGTTTCTTTTTCATTCGCATCTAGCAGTTGATAGCTCTTGAAAAAGAGCTGGAAAATGTTTTATAATGCAGAAATCTAGAACACACATGGCATGAGAAGACTCTAGTTTTTAGTGGGTTTTTTTTTTACTTAAAAATTATTTTTGAAGTTAGGAGAGCTGTGAAAACTTCTACTGTAAATGAGTAATAATTTGTAGTTGGGAAGATGGTTAAAGAAAATAATATTTTATTTATTATTAATTAGAACAGTTTTTCTAACTGGTTGACCAGTTGTTCAAAAACTACTGATACTTTTTTTGCTTTTGTGAGTTTTGTTGTTTGAGATGAAACGGCATTTAACTTTTACTGAGAAAGTCAGGGAAAATATTGGGGGGGTGTAGGTAAAACCAGGGAATTTGAATAATATAGTGTAATGATACCTATGTTCAACAGGGAGTTTTTCATAGGCTCCAGGGCAGAATGCTTCAGCGGAGAGGGTTGTTGTGTAAGGTAGAGGTATATATGTATAAAAGGCATATAGTTTGGTGTTGTAAACTTGGAAATGTCTGTGGCTTGAATACAGAAGGAAAAACAACCTAGTATTCTTGCTCTGTAGTTTCAGCAAAGAAGCTACTTCAGGTTCATGTGAATGGTATGATACTAGCTGGGTTTAAGATCTTTTCTTTAAAAACAAATCAAAATCAGCACTAGTAGAACTGTAATTATGTAAAGAATTTTTTAAAGTGTTGCAGCCGAATTGAGCTCTTTCTGCACATACATGTCTTTCACTGCTCATATTATTTTAAGCCTAGTAATCTGTGTCCCTGTCTGACCTAGAGGTAGAGAGAATTTCTTTGATGTAATTGTTTCCATCCTTTCTGTTTTCTGCCTTTTTGTCTTTTAGTCAGAAAACAAATGAACTTTGTAAAAATTTCTTTCATATTCCTTGGTGGCTCCTGTTGTTTTGGTGGCTGGGACAGTGCAGGCAGGTTGCACTTATAGTAGGAAAAACTGAAAACTAATATTTTCTGATGTATAGCTGTCATTTAGCTTTTCTAACAATTTTTGTACTACTGCAGAACTATAGGTTACATAGGTTTCAGTTAAAAGAAATTTTATTTGGTAAATTTAAATTAGTTAAACTTTAGAAGGAAAGTGTTGTCAGGAACAAAATTGTTTTTTGCAATTCTTGAGTACTAGACAAATACTTTAATACCTGAGTAGCTGCTAAACAGTGTACACTGATGGAAGATAATTCAATCTAATGTCATCGATCAAACATTAACAAACTTTAAAAAAATGAAAACTAAGAAGTAAAACTTGTAATGGTGATATACCTGTGATAGTGTAAGAAATACAGGTCAAACTAATAAACTGGAATGATGTCATCTGACTTTTTTCAATTACCTAATAAAAAATATTATTTCTGCCAAGTGTGACATATTACTATACAGGAAAATTCTTAATCGAAAGGTACAATGAATTTTTTCCAGCCTCCTTAAAAATACTAAAAGGAGGAGATGTTTTTCTGCTTCATAGCAATGCTGTTTCAGAGTGAGGTGGTGATTGTTGCCTGACCACTTGGTTGTGGGATTTCTTGAAGAGCTGGAGAAGTAGTAGTAGTCTTGCAGGTATTCTTTAGAACATTAGCTGGCTTTCTGGGACAGATTCATTCTAGGTGCCACTGTGAACTATAAACTGGAAATTAATTTCTAGATTTCATATTTTTGCTAAATACCTTTATAAAAGTTTGAGATTATTTATCTGTGAATATAGATAAGAGCTGTTCAAAGCATCATGGCTTAAGTTTCAAATTAATTAAATATGTAGCTTTTTTTTGAACTTCCTTTGGATTCACAGCGCGTACATTCTCAGCTAGTCTTCAGGTTTTTTTGTGCAAAGCAACTAAGTTTTCTTTCACTTCAGAAAGAAACATTCTGAAACCTGTGTTGCAGTGAAGTGGGATTGTTGTCTTCTGGAGACATCTTAAATGTTCATTCCTGTTCTTCAGGATCACAGTGTTTTCTGCAGTTGCCACTAGAGGCTGCTCAAATGCTAGTGCAAGGAATTAGTTGCCCTCTAGAATTCACTTTTCTTCATCCTCTTTATTTTCCTGTTCTTTGTTGTCTTTTAATATTAATTCAATAACAAGTACAGCAAAGCAGGTGGTGGGTTTTTTAAAATGGAAAAAACACTGGTTGATAGGTACCTTACTAAATTATCTTGAGCTCTGCTGTGTTTGTGAATTTTGCAGATTAATAAATGAGCAATCATTCTGAAAAGCAAGTTAGCATAATGCAGACATTTGGATTTTAATGCACTCAGAAAAGTCCATTTCTTAAGCAAAAAGGGACCACCAGTAGTAATTGTAGTCATGATATTGCCCTTTGAATAGATCCGGATTTTGTGAGAGGAAGCTGAGTGTGTGGTAAACAACGCACATTCCACAGCACAATCTGTAGAACTGAAGACTTTTTTCTTTTTTTTTTTTTCCCCTCAAACTTGTTTCCACATTGTCAACTTCCCTTCACTGCTGCAAGTGATCTGTATACAGATAAATAATTTAAGGACATCTTTGCTGATTATATGATTCATGTTTCCCTTTCTGACCATTGTGGAGCAGTACCTTACTTTTTAGGGACTTAAAAATCTTACTAAGTAATTGGATCTGAATATATGACTCTGCATGCTAGGAAATTTGTTTATGAGGTCTTAACTTTTGCTTTTCTTAGAGGGACCACTAGGATAGCAATTTCTAATTGAGTAATGGCTAAGAAAGTTGAAATTTTGTACACTCCAGGATAGGCTCCAAGTAGAATGGCCAAACCAGAACTGAAGATTTGACTGATGCCTTCAGCTTGCTATTTCCTTCTTTTGAGCATCCAAAACACATTAACTTTAAATCACTTTTTTCTGCCTTGAACTTAATAGTTACTGTCTTGTTTTATGAAGATTACTTCTGTCACAGGCAAAAGTGAAACAGCCATTTGCCAAAACTCAGTTGCTTTAGGTTTTCTGCTATTTCATTCCTTCATCTGTGTAGTTCTTTGCATCAACAATCAAGTTCATACACTGCAACGGATTAGTCTATCTGTCTCTGAACTGCAAAATCCCTTCTATTCTTTGGTTGCTGTTTTGTTTGTAAAAATGTGATTTATCCTTCCTCCTGCAATTTACTTTCCCTGTGGCATAGAAGAAGTCCTGACAAAAGGGTGAATAATAGTCCTGTATTCACACAGCTCCATCCCAGAGTGACTAGCTGGTTAGAGTTTGGGGAAAATAGTTTTTTCCACTTTGGGATCCCAAGGAGGGCCATGGAGTTCAGCATTAATCACCCACAGGGAGAGTGATCCTTTGATACAAGATTCACATGAGATAATTCAGGTCAGAAGGGACCTCAGGAGTTCGTTAGTCCAAATTTCTGCTCAAAAGAGGGTGAGCTATGGGATAAGATCAGGTTTCTCAGCACTTTTCATAGGCATGATCTCTTTTAGCTTGAGACTCTGAACAATTATGGCTAAAGAGTTGATTAAGAGGTTTTGTGTGTTTTTAAGTGCATGGGTATGTAAAATAGCTAAATCTAGAGATTTGCCTATCAGTAAAGGGTCTGTCTTGAGAGTAAACTTTCAAAGTCTGTATTCTTTTATATTATCACAAGGTCATGTGAGAGTTAAAATTCTCCCAGTATGCTTTACTTTCACTTCATTTGAATAATTTAAGATTAGTACTGGTCTTGGTCAGCACAGTTTTGTTCCTCAGATTGATACCAAGCAGGAAGGGGTAAACTGACAGTCAGCCCAAGAAACAAAATTAAATTATAGGTTCTGGATGCTTCTGAAATACAGATCACAAGCCTGTGAGACCAAGATGCTGGGGCAAATACAGTGGTTCAGTGTCTTACTACAAAGGGAACTTCAGATAGATCTCTCTTAACACGGCTCTGCTGTAACTCTTTAGTATTTGTTTTTCTGAGCTGTTTATATATGTGTAATTATTACCGTGTTAATTATGTACCTTTATGAATTACTGTTTCTGTTCAGGTGAGTTGTCCATCTATTGATACAATTTGATATTCATATAAGTATTTCTTATAGCCCAGCTAGAGGCAAAGTTTGAGGAAATGGAGAATCATCTATTGTGTCTTGAGGACCTATGTGAACAGTGTGAGTTGGAAAGATACAGATGTATGCAGACATTACAGCTGGAAAACTACAAGAAAACAAAAAGGTAAATAAAACAATTGCTATAAATATAAATTAGCATAAAATATAAGCCTTTTGTTGTTATTATTTTTTCCCTGTATATAATATAATCCCTTTTATTTTCATCTTTTAAAGAAACAGTAATCTTTGACAGGAAGTTGCAAATTTGTAATAGATTCAATAAGTGTTGGTCTAACTCCTGGTGATGAACAATGAGTGCGTGTATTTGGAAAATTATCACTACGTTGTTGTTAAGATTAAGTTGTGCTTATTATTCTTTACAAACAATTGGGTAAGGGCTATTGTTAATAAGCACTGATAAGTTGTTTCTTTTAATACCTTGCCCTGTTTTTTAAATTTTTTTTTTCATATATATTGTAACCTGTAAAGTTAGGAGCTGTGTTTTCCTCTTACCTTCTTTTCAGTTCTATCCTATCCTGTACTATGAGTACCTTTCACTCTGTATGTTAGGTATTACTCTCCTGCCATTCTCTTACTTGCAAAGACAAGTTTACCTAAAGATAAAGGAGTAAGAGATAAACGTTAAGAGCTTAAATAACTTAAATCTTGACTTTTTTGGTTTTGTTACTGACAGTGCCAAAAATAACCTTACTGAAGGAGATAAGAAAAGCAGTATTAAGTCCGTTCTGTAAATGAAGACATGTGGAGTTAAATTGAAGCAATTTGTCAAAGTCTCTGACAGCCTGTGTTAGGGAGTGGTGATGTTGGCAGTTAGGGATGCTGACAGACCCGGAGCCAGCACTGACATGGGGATAACCAGGTTACTTGATCTGTCGAACCTGGTGTCCTCCTGTTAGTCAGGGGAAGCACCCTGGCACCCTCCCCACTTCTCTTGATTGTGGAAGCAAGTTTGACTCGTGTGGTATGGTCAGAACAACTGGTTTGGTTTATGGTCCTAATTAGGATGTGGTGATCAAGGGCAGGGTTGTGCCAGACTGCACTTGTCACATTTTGCATAGCTTATCTGATTTCCTCTTTCTTGACCCTCCTTTTGCCACTCTTGTACCTATTTTTCTTTTTTCTTTTTTTTTAAATTCCAGTGTCCTCCCAAATAAACAATCCACCCCTAGTTACTTTTTCCCTGTTGGTCCTGGTTTTGCTACTCAGATTTGATATTTCTGATACCATTATCCAGGGAATCTTGGCCTTCTGTGGTGTTACAGATAAGGTTACTGAAGTACTGCTGGCATTGCAAGTTCTGCCTACCAGAAGGTGCCTGATACCTTAAAGATCCCCCTTCAATTTTCTGTGAAGTTTGGCTGTTTCTAACTTAAATCCCCTTTAACCAGCTGTGAAATCCAACCATCCCTCATGGTGCTATCTGTAGCTTTTGTCAGCTTCTTGCTATGTTACCTGTCACATCCAGCAATTTCTCATGTCAATTTCTCATGTTGTGTCCTTTAGTTTTTCACATCCTGTTCATTTAGCTTAACCTCATGCCAGGGCCTCGGCAGTGGTCTTGTCATTTTCCTGCAACCTGGATTTTCTTTTTCCCCAGGCTGGGCAACACCATTTTCTCTCTCTCTCCAGGAAGAGTCAACAGTAGTCAGTATGGCTGAATATTCACTTGTTCAGATCTATTTAAATAATTAAATATTTAATGGTAATAATTTGAAAATTCTAAATATGTGCTATTTAACAAAATAACACAAAAATTTAAAAAGTGCATAAAGCAACAGATTTGTACCCCCTAAAATATAGTAATCTTTCTGAAGTTTTCTGAGTTTTGTTTGTTCTCTAAGCTGTCCTCGCTCCCTCTCCCCCTCCCCTTGCCTCTGCTTTCAACGTCAAAATAGTGTTAAACTGTTGCCTACTTTGTTTAGCAGCATCTAATCAGTTCTATATATAGAATGCTAAGCAAACTACTTAACGTAATTATAAGCTGATTACATTTGGTCAGATCTAGACAAAACAGGAAGAATGCAGGTAATTTCTGGTTGATCATTACCACTGTATTTATTTAGGTAAAAAATTAACTGCTAGGTCGTTACTAGGACTCTTGCCAATGTAGATACCTGAAGAACGAACAGCCAGTTAACTTAATGTGAGTGTGATTTGTTATGTATGTTTGGAACTCATATCCTATCTTCCTCTCTTTAGTGTTTGGGGTTTTTACTGTGATACCGGCTACTGAAAGAATCAAGCGGGGGTTCAGGAGTCTATGCTCTCTCTTTAACACAAGAATTATTTTCAGGGAGTGGTTTTGTGGTAAAAAAAAAAAAAAAAAAAAAAAAAAAAAAAATCCTGTGTTTTGACAATATAGGGATGAGAGCTGAGATGAAAACAAAGTGTAGAAACTGTGGTTATTTTAAGCATGTTACAAAAAGTAATTTTATTGTAAAGTCACTGTAGAGCTTAGGCTAGAAGCTCACAGACTTCAAGTCTTTTGAATAATCTTCCTGTATGAAAGATTTAGAAGAAAGTGCTTTAGGTCAACATTAAAGTTTTGAAATGCAGCTTATGCTAACTGATTTTCAGAAATAGGTGACCCTATTAAATAGACCAACTTTATTTCAGTTCAAACAGATCAATTTTTTCTCTTTTGTCATTGTGTTAAGTACTAGTTACAAAGTAGATTCATCAATCCAATGTGTTTTCCACAATATATTTTAAAGCCCAGTGTTTTGGGAGATTGATTGTTTTTCTGTGTATGTATCTCTGGATTTTTAATATTCTCTTTTTTGTTTTTAAATCCACTGATCAGGGTACTAGTATTGTTGGATGAAGTCTAGATTCACCCTTGTTTTCTCTAGTTAGTCTTGCTGCAATTGTTTGCATGTATGTTAACATGAAACCATGCCATTTTGTTTCCTGTCCTTTTCTTAATCAAGCACAATTCTTCTTCCTTTCATCCTCCTACTGAGGACGTACTGCTTCTGACTGCAGAAGACTCCTTGTTTCCCTCCAGTCTCCAACAGCAGTTTTTGCATTCCCAAGGAAGTGCACTGTGTCCTTTAGGAAGCACTGTCAAAAGCTCATTTCTGTGCCAATTTTTATGTGCACCGAATTGCAGGCTTATGGTGTAAGATAAAATGTTTCTGTCCTGAAGCTGTACTTCCTATGAAGCTCTTAGTACCATTTGTATCCATTTCAGAGGGATCACCATTTTTTTGAAAAATAGAAACCCCTGGTTGTTTTATCAATTAAAAGGACCTGCCCAGCTGCAACATTTTGTAGGAATACATTGGAGATAGCAAAGAGTCCTTGTCACTGGAAATGGGTCAATACATTTTACTGTGTCTCATTTGACTTTACACATAGTTGTCTGAATTTTAATTTTTTTACGATGTCTTGGTTAAGGATCCTTTCTGTTTTTCAGTACTTGTCTGCTTTGAGAACAGACATAGAAGGAAAATGAATGAAGAAATCTAAAATCCTGAATCTGAAGTATACCCTGATGCTAGGGTATACTTCAACAGGTGAATGTTCAGTAATATTGCAAACCTTAGTGGTACCAATTTTTTTTCCTTTCTGGTGAGATTTAAAGAAATGCTTTACCCGAAGAGAAAATATGTTCTTAAAATGTATATTTACTCCCAATTTTGTAATTTAAAGGTTTATTTGTTGTCAAATAATGTGAAACCCCTATGCTTTGGTAATTAGTACAGTAGATGAGGAGTTGGACAGATTGTCAAAATTCTTGTTAGATGCATTGCCATGCCATGATGGTGGTTTTATGCTTCTGGAGGACAGTAATGTTTCATTCACTTTCTCATTCAGAAGGGTATAAAATTTGTGGCAATTGTATCGTGTAGGTTAGAGATGTGTATGTGAGGAAAATGTCTTAAGTTACCACTGTTTATTTCTTCTGTATGGTCTTCTGTTGGTTTTATCTCTCTTTCTATTTGCTTTGGGAACATAAGGGACAGTAAGGATTGTTGCAGTTACAGTGGCTTACATTAGGCCTGACCAACATAAACACTCAAAAAGTAAATACAAAAAACTTCTTTAGACAATTCAGACTAGTCTGCTTTTTGAAAAAGTTCCTCTGACTTAGGCCAATTAATGGTTATTTACTCACTAACATACAAAAAAAAATTTTTTTTGCTATGTTTTGCTTTCAAATACTATCTTTACCTCCTGCAGCATCACTGTAAAAAGCTGCCCTTTTTTTTGTGATCTTGTTTAACCTAAATTAATTAAGTTTTTTACCAAGGGCAAAAGAGAGAAGATGGAATTGGCTAATACACTGCCATGCAATATCGTGTTGCCTAAAAGAAGATTTCTGTGTCTAGATTTTGTTTAGATCCCATAGCATTCCCCAGGTGATAAGCTAGAACAGTACTCTGTACAGTGTATCATTTTCAGTGATGAATTTAAATTAATAAATTTCATAACCCTTTTAAGCTTTACATGTAATTTAAAAAATTAACTTTTTATATGTAAAAAGTATACCATTGTTGCAAATGTTTCAATCAAGTGTATTTTTTCCTTCCAACATTAAATGTGCAGTGAATTATTTCTAAGACTCTAGCTATAAGTTTCATAGTTCTCATCAAAATTTTCATCAAAGTAAGGTTTCATGCCATATTCTTCTTGATCAGTCTTCTGGTGGTATAGATTTTCAGCTGCTATACCTCTGTGTACCTGGGTACATAAATAATGATTTTGCAAGGGTGGATCCAGAACTTTTATTAGCTTCAGGACAGCTTTCATGGTAGATGTGCGGTGGATGACTGGCTTTGAGTTTTCATTAGGCATTAATTGTCTGGCTGTAAGTTTCTGTGCTCAAAGCAGAGTTCAGATTGCAGAGGTCTTTTCCATCCTGCTGTTCATGAGCTTGCTTACAGCAGAATCAGTAGCAAGTGTTTTCATGGTGATAACTGGCTGGAATTAATTTTATGGCCATCAGTTATTGCACTTCTTTGGACAGACACATGGAATGAGAATTTCTGTTGATCCTGAAAAACTGGGCTTGCACAAGGTTTGGAAAAGTTCCCTTGGTAATTGTGCTTCCTTCTGTGTAATTTTAGGGCTCTGAACTTTCTTTGTTTGCGAGAACACTTGCAGTACAGTATTTTGCACGCATCAACCCCAGAGGAGCATGCTGCTTCATTATTAGTGAATTTTACTCCCGTCAGTGCTCCAAGTATTTCAAAACATTGGGCAAGACTGAATACATAGCAGATCAAAGATTGTAGGGGTTTTGGCAGTTCTTATATTATTTGCAAAGTGTGAATGTGCAGTATAATTTCTGTCACTTTTCAGTTGATTTAATTTTGCCCTTTTGTGGTGGTCTTTGCTTGATGCAGAGAGACAATGATATTGTTATAAAGAGGTTTGTAGCGTACCTTCTCCTTATAGTTTTGTTTTCTTTTGAATAGGCATATTAAAGATTTTTTCTTTGTTAGCTTTTGTGACCTGCGATTAAAGGCTGAATGTTTGTGTTAGATCCTCTGCATCTTACAACACCTTTTACTAATGTTTTCTAGAAAATGTTAAACATTATGTCAATCCTGCATAACTTTTCTCTACCTTTGTAGTGCTGATTACTGGGCATAATCTGCAAATCCTGTCAATCTGTTAGGACCAGGCATTCTTTGTCCAGACTTATTGTACCAATAATAGAAACAGATGGTTTAGGACTGCCTTAATCATTGTTTTGTACTCTCCCTTACCTCAGAACTGCACTATTTATCAAAGTAATTCATTCATTGTGGCTAGCGGCGGAACAGGGCTTAGGTGTTTGTCATAACCACAGTAAAATCCATTCTCTGCTTTTGAGCAAGGTACTGTGCCTCCTGATAAATTCTGTCTTTCACTATGAATTATTTTCCTGAGATCTTCAATAATTCCTTTTCACTTACATCCAAAAGCAATTTGTTTAAAAAAATGTGTTAAATGCATTTATTGACAACACCTCTGTGAGGGAGATTTTACATTCCTGCATCAAAGGTATGTGTTGAGGATGCCTGAAGTGGTACAAGTACAAGTACTATCTGCCACAATTGCATTCATGCTGTGTGAAACCACATTCAGCATTTTAGGTAAAGAATGCATATGGGGTTACAGGCTTTTTTTACTACTTTGTTTTTGTGGACTTGTGGCATATTATATGTCACTTAGTGAATAAAGTTTGGCCAGTTTTTGAATACTGTGATTTTTTTTTTCTTTTAATGCTTATGAAGAAATTGATGGCTGAGTTAAAAGAAGGTCTGGATTTTATTGTGTGGCTGTTTACCAAAAACAGGTTGGCAGGAACCCTTTTTCTTTCTAGGAAAGACTAAAGATGGTGGAGCTGGTGGTGGAATTGTTTCTACCTTCTCTTAAATTTCTTCTCTCAAATTTCAGCTTTAAATTTTGATTCCTAAATTTTGGTTGTATGATAACAATAAACTGTGCTGATACATGTATCTTTTAGTGATCCAATGATAACATTGCATACTAAGATAAAAGTTCAAAAAAAATTCAAATTTAAAAACTGTCCCCTTTTGTTAGCAACAGGATGAAAGCAAAAACATAAAAACTGGGTCCTGTGCAAAATCTTACATCTGGAGGCATTTGCTTTTAGAGGAAGCTAAGAATTTATTCTGCATTTCAGGTTCCAGTTTGGAATGGCCAATGCTAAATGGCCTGTATCAGTCTCTTAGCAGAGGACAAAACACTTGGTTACTTTTAATGATTTCACTGCTACCATTTTCTCCTGTTTTTAATGCCATCTCCCTCATTTTTACTGTTCTTTCGAATGATAGCACCTGAAAGGTGACCCCCAATGTTCTTCATCAAGAAAAATATTTGTTTCTTTTTTTGAAACATCCAAAGAGAACTGCTTTCACTGTACCCTGGAACTGCTGAGTATGTTAGGATAGTATTTGGTTTTAGTTGTATTTATTAGCTTGATTACCAGTTAATCTTTGCAAATATTGTTACAAAATTTTGCTTTGATCCGTTCCATCTCCTGGAATGAAGTTGATGTAGAAGTTTTGCTGGAAGACACAGAAAGACTTCAGCTACTTTTGTAGCTGCATTTGAGTATGGAAACAAAAACATCTCCATTGCAACATTATTTAAATTCCTTAGTGCTTTGCTCTTCTGTTTTATTGGATAAAATTTCACATTTGATGGTGAAGAATCCTGACCTGTCTTTAGTGTTTCTTCAGATAAATAGAAACCTTGCCTGCTGCTTAATTCTAAGAGTACTTTAGTAGTAGTTTTAGATTTTATTGATTTTTTTTTTCATTACTTAAAAGGCCTTTCATTACTTAAGTCTCAAAGGTATTTCAAAGTAGTAGTTGGCCTAAGTGATGTGAAAGGGGTGCTTAAGGAATCTAGGGGAGGGAAAGCATTTTTCTGTCATTGTCATAAGTGCTAATCCTAAGTACACAAAAAAGTACTTGAAATATTTCTGCACACCATGCAAGTGACATAAGTTTTGAGTTCTCAGGTTTTTGGGTTTTACTTCTGATGACTTCCAGAGGAAAGTCCCTCTCATGGCTTTTTAGCTTACTAAAGCTTGAATCAGGCTATGGAAGGAAATTTTTTTTTTTTTTTCTATCATTTTGAAAACTTAACTGTACCAGACATAACAGGTGAAATGCAGTATTTCTCAGGTTTTATTTTGGATCTTGTTAGGTGCCAGAAGTATTTTTAAATTAAATTGCACATAAGCAGCTATATTTGCTTTAAATTGTGAATTTTGAGTTGTAAATATGATTTACAACTCAACATTTATAAACATATTTCATTGTAAAATCTTTCAAATTTAGTCCTCAATTTTTACCATCTATCGGCTGTCTTGAGATTGTCTTTTGTTTATGCATGGGTCTAGTAGTTTGAATTTATTGGCTGTTACTTTCAGAGCTAGTGTTAGAAAATCATTCCTGACATTCATTTATGACTTTTTTACTTTCTCATCTGCCTACTCTTTTCTTGAAGATAAAATATGGAACTGTCACTTCAGGCTGCTGGCATCATTGTAAAGAATGTGGTGTTTCTGTGGTCTCTAGGTATTTAATTGAATTCTCTTGTGTTTTGTTACCTTGGGGTAATTGATCTTAGTGTTACAGCCCTTTGCAAGATACAGTAGAACCTAAGAACTTTGTCTTGCTTTTGTTGAACAAACTAAATTGCCATTGATTTCAGTAACTTAAAGCAGGATGGTTTTGACTCTTCCTCCCGTATTCTTCTTCCTGGATTTATTTTTGTTTATCAGTGATAACCAATATAATCTTCCTCCTAGTGTCCATCTCTTCTTCCCAGTGAATAAAGTAAGGTTAACCCAATAGTGCAATGAAAAGCCTGAGGAGAATGGGAAGGTAATTGGGAATTTGATTTTGCCTTCTAACTATTCATGTAAGTTCTGGTCATGTCAGTTACTCTGTGGGACAAGTTATAGATTGTAGACAGTTTGTTTCACCTGTTGTCTCCAAAATTATATTTTCTCTCCACAACCCTGAAGCTCAACTTTTCTGTAAATGAAGAAGTTGAGACCACTGACAACATGATCATCAGAACATTCCAGGTAACTTAAGAGTAATAATTCAAAAGACACATCCAGTCTCAACAGACCTTCAAGGCACTACTGTTTTAATTCGCTTCAGAATTCATGGTACTTCTTGCAAATAAAAAATTGTATAAAAGGTATACTTCAGACTGAAATGGACTATTGTATTTTTACCAATGTCTATATATATCCCTCTCCTCTATACCTGTGGCTTAGGTCTTTTTTGAAGGGATGTTTCAGAGAAGTTCTCAATGGCATCTCTTGCATGAGTAATGCTTTGATTTAATTTCTTTAGGTTATTTTGAACCATGAGACATTATCAGCTGTGCCTTTTTAGGCATGGTACATAGAGGGGTTTATAGTCAGATTTACCTGTGTCCATCATGCTCAGAAGGGGCTGAGAATCTGATTAGTGTGTCTCTTATGCTGGCATTAAATATACCTGAATATCATTGTGCTGACTTAAGTATTATCTTGAAGAAGTAGGCAACCAGGTTTATGCAATTGGGTTTTCGCTGGCAATTGTTGCCCTTTACTTGCTGCTATCATGTTGGTCATTTTCACCTGAATTCAAGGGGTATAGAATTTCACTAAGCCCCCATCTATTTTATGAAAACAAGCAACTGGAAAAGGAGATGAAAATTATTGCCTATATGTGTGGCCGAACAGTTTTCATGGGCATAACTACAGTGTAGATGGAGCCTGTACAGCCTCTTGCCTCTCAGGAAAGAAGCTGAGCTTCTGAAGTTGCACAACACACAGGGGAAAATTACTTTTGAAGTGCCTTCATGCCTTTATAGTCTGATTATTTTAGCCTTTAGCCTGTTATTTTAGCCTTTTTTTCTTGCTTAGTGGTACTAAAATTCATCTTTCACTGAGAGGAAATATTTATGTTACATTATAATACGACTATTAATTAAGTCCTTTCTTCTGAAAGCTTACTGTTATCTGTAAAAAAGTAAAGAATATTCTTATTTGTGTCACTAGTCAGATTTGTTGGCACTAACCTAAAATTTAGTAGCTAAAGTAAAAGAGCGTATAGTCAGATGCCAAATAGTAGGTTGTATTGATTATTGGTCAGACTCCGCATGAGAGTTCCTTTAATCCTGGATAGATGCTGAGCAGCTCACACTGGGCTTCAAGAGCCTTCATGTGTAGCAAGACTAGGGGCAAGGCAGGCGTGTGTTTTCTTTCTCATAATAATGGAAAGGTTTATCTCATCTGTCTGTGAAGTGCATGAATTTTTTTGGATGAAAACTCTATAAAATCCAGGAGTATTTCTCAGTGGAAAGCTTTCAATTGCCTTAAACTAGTTAGACAAATGGGGTAGAGAGGAAGGCTATCCTTTTCCTGCGGAAAACATGTATAGGGTAATACACTTCTGAGCTGAAGCAGTTGACAGAACTCTTCTGCTGAGATGATTCATTGCACTGCACTTTTGTCTTCTAGTATGATGTTGTTACTAAGCTATCCATCAAAGGCTGAGCTCTGTTGCTGTAGCTTTTGTATAAACCTAATGTGAAAAATCATCTCAAAGAATGCACAATTTAAAGTTAAAAGAAAAACAAATACAAAAATGTAATATATAGTATTGAAGCTGGTAATTTAATATGGCAAGATCTAAAATAATAAGAGGCAGAAGTCCTAGCTACTCATCCAGGCCTACTTCCAGTGCAAGTTTTTCCTCCTGCTTGTCTTTTAACCTCCTTTTGAAGATGACTGTTTTCCAAAACTGTTTTCAGTTTAATCTTTTTCATTTTAATTACTCAAGCTGTTTTTTCTTTTATAGAGTGTCTGTGTTCCAAATACATTGAACTTACATTAAGAAGGAAGCTATGTATTTACTTTTGCAGATGATTTTTTGTCTCTAGATTTCTGGAGAGATGTAGGAGGTTATCTTCTTCTTGACAGTTTATCAATAAATACAAAAATGTTTATTTACTTACAAAGGGGATGAGAAATGTCACACTTTGTAATACATTTTTGTCTGTACATCCATCTAGAACTTTGTAATTACACATCTAGAAAATGTACTGATACAATCTTCAGCCATCTGTTTTTTTCAGTGTCTTTACAAGTCATAGTCTCCTTTCTACTTTAGGTTTAGTGTCTGGTTCTTACCAAAGCTGATGATGAACGAGGTTTAGGATTAAAATTTTAAAACTTCAAGTTTTTATTTGGATAACTTGATTAAATAAAAAAGAAAAAAATCCTTTATGTTGCTGATGCAGAGCATATTTTCAATGAGTGTGTTTTTTAATATGTATTTCTAAATATATGTTTTAAGAGTGTTGTGAGAAACCACAAGATGCAATTGATTCATTCATGTTGTCTAAAATATAAAGAATCATCAATCTTTGGATCTTAATTGGTATGAGGATACTAGGTAATGCAGATCCTTAAATTCCAAATCTGTATTTTTACTGTATGCTAATCGTAGATATTTTAAATTTTTCAGCGGTATGTGTTAAAAAAAAAAAAGTGTTGTCAAATATTAATTTCCAACTTTCTTAATGAATGGCAATTACATATATGGATACAGTGACAGCAGCTTAATGCATCAACCCTAAAAATGGATTTTGAAAGGGAGAATTGTGGGGTTTTAGACAAAAGCAATGAATATCACTGTCAGTTGGTTACTGTATTAGCATCTTGTTTGTTAATCTGTTTGAACACAATGAGTAATTTTTTTGTCTTCCCTTTTGGAGATAAGTGGCATAAGACCTCCTGATTCTAGGTGCAAGTAGTGTAGGTTTTTTCCTCTTACTTTCACAAGATGTTTCCTCAGTATGGTTTTGTTTCAGTCTGTGGAAAACAAGCATTTCCTGTGATTGTTGTTTTCTCAGTTAGTATGCCATTATTAAAAAATAAGGAGTGCAACTTGTGAGAGTGTTTAAGAATTTTGTAATTATATTTAGAGTATGCAAGGTAGGAAAAATTTATTAGGGTATGAACCTGCAAATCACAGGTGCTGTGAAGTAGCTTATTCCCTGGTAAAAAAGGGAGAAACTGGCTAGGGAAAGGGATGTTGGAGAAGCAGGAAGGGAAATAGATACTCACAGGAAGTTACAACTAATAGGCTTCTCTACTGTAAATCACACTATACCCTGTTTCCTGATAAAGCACCCATTCTTTCAAAAACCCGTATTTGACATTTGGTGACAAAAGTGGGATGTTCACTGAAAATGTGGAGGTAAACGTATTCTCTTGCTTCTTTTAGAATAGTTTTGTCTTGCTTAGAAATTAAGTTGTTTCAGGCTTGAAACAGTTTTGTTAGTTCTTGATGCAAGAATAAATGCTGTATTGCATCATCTGTTAGGGAGGGGAAGGAGTTATGGTATAGCATATGTATTGTGAAACAGTGTGGTAGGTGACTCAGTAATGACTGAAGCATGCTTTAGGCTATGGATAGTGAATAGAATCATTTATCTGGACAACTGTGAGTTCGGTCCTTTTTTAAATTTATTTTTCTTATAATCACTTTTGCTTTCAAAATTCAGAATCTAACTAGGCAGTCTGCAAGGCAGAGACTGAAAAGATGTTCGTTATAAATGAGCATTTTGTAAGGAAAAGGCCAGCATTCTGCCTTATCTAAGCTATTACTTTGATTCTCCTTTAGCCTCTAAAGTAATGATAAATCACTACTTTGTAGCGATGGGAAATGGAGCATTTTGCAGTTTCCTGAAAACCTAGAATATTTCCCTTTAGTTTTATAGCCTTTGCATTCACAATTGCATAACTATGAAAAGTGGAAGGTGGCCTGGTATGAAGGAAAAAATATACTATTGCTGTTGACTTCATTTCTTAGCTTTCTGGTATGTGACTGTTGTGGGTTATCTGTCACTTTCTGTACTTCAGAATCCTCTCCTCTGAGGAATGTCACTGTATGCCTCTGTTGCCTTTAAAGTGTGTTGTAACTGAGTCAGTGGTATTGTCAAATTTTTCTCCTTCACTGTTGCCAAAAGGGTTTTGAATAGCATTGATGAAAATGGAACACTAATTGTTATTCACTGTGCTATAAATTGGCAAAGCTCTGCTAAGCAGTGGATGTTTTAGTACCTAAAGCCTTAAGAAGTCTTGGTTATTTTTGCAACAGTGTATCTAGAAATTATGTGGCTAGATATAAATGTGCAATATTTTGTGTAATTGTACATATTTATAAATACGTGGTAGCCTAATTTCTAAACAGGTTGATAGTGTTTGCTTTAGATAAACACACATAGTAATTTTATCTTTATATATGATTATATTCAAATTCTTTGTTTTTTCATCTTTTAATGAGTCTTAAACCATGTAAAATATCTCCTGTAGTTCTAGATGTAGTATTTCTAATAATATATATTTTTTAATTCTGCTTTTCTCCAACAGGAAGGAACTTGAGACCTTCAAAGGTAAATTCTATTTTTAATTTTCTACTTGAATGTTTGCAAGAGTTACAGTAACTCTTGTATTAAGTGAAACTAGCAAGGAACTGTTCCAGTTCTACATTTGACAATGTTAATTTTGTGCCACCCCAGGAGGCTGTTTATTATTCAGTTTACCTGTTCTTGCTACTGGTTTCTTTGGGACAGTTGTAAGTGTAGGAAGAGCACAAATGGTTCTGTTGTCTTAGCTAGGTTTCAGAGATTCTGTATCTAATTCAAGCCTTTCTCTTGCTGTTCAGTTTTGGAAGTTAAGGGCTTTGTGTTCAACTAGTTGATGTCTTTTCTAGCATGAATGTGTTTTTGACATGAGTCGCAGGCTGTTACTTGTTAGACTTTTGTCTAGCTATTTCTAGGAAATTTTCACAGTATTATGTTACATCAGACAAATGCAATTTTTGTAGCTCAACTTGTTGGATATACAGGAAGCTATATACAAATATCTGTCCTACATAATATGAAATGGCTAGAAAATCTGTCATGTATTATTGCTTTGTCTGTGGTGCATAGATGAAACACACTACCGTTCTCAGTAAATCTTAAATTCAGGCTTACTCTACCTACTAATTTTAATGTTTGATCAGCTTGACAATTGCTATTATCTTTTGCTTTGAATAAGGTGTGACTGTGGTTTTGTGACTAGTCTTTATTTATGAGAATGAAGTCAAGTACATTGACTTATGTCAATTAATTGTCTCTTGAAATTGAAAGAAGTGATGGAAATTTCTATCAGCTGCATTCCTCTTTGCCTTTTCAGTTCATTACTCTCATCTTTACATAATGCTAAAAGAGGAAAATAATAAAGCTAACATTAAGAGACAAGCAACACAGATGATGTAAAATGTCACTTTATCTGTAGCTTACCATAACAACCCTTTTTTAGATTGATTTGACAGCTTTCAACACAGACTAGCTCAATACAAAATGAAAAATGCTAAGCTCATTCTGTTCCAAAGCAAGGCAGCTACTTTTTGTAGTACCTGATGCTTGTGAGAATAGTGAATCCTGTTTTTTTTGTTTGTATGTATTAGGCATTTTAAGTGAGTTTCTGGAAGCCAGGAGGATAGTTTCCAGAGTTATTTCTCTCTTGGCTTCTTGTTTTTCCAATAGAGATTGTAATTTTATTTGACAGTAAGTATTTTACAAAGACAATTATTTTCATGGAAGAGGAAGGTGTTAGCTGTGTGTTGACCTTGAAATTTATACCAGACTAAGTAACTGGTTCTGTAATAGTGACAGAGGCATACAGATTTCCAATACTAGTTATGAAAGGCTTGTCCTGGGTAGACAAGGCTTGTCTTGGTAGCCAAGAAAGGGTTTTTAGTTTACTAAGAGGGAAAATTGCAAACAGATGCCAAGAAAAAAGCCAAAGTGTTTGCGTGTTTCTTCACTGAAAGTTCAACAGCAGTCTGTGGCTAATGTAGCCAGTATCAATGGGAAAGGAGTAGGATCTCATGCTATAACAAGGAAGGACCAGATTAGAGGATACTGTAGGTGTGTTGGACATTTTTGAACCAACTGATCGAATTTATACTCAAAAGTATTGGCAGAAGCTATGGAACACCGGAAAAGCACAGGCAGAGTGACAGATTATTAAAAATGGGTATTGAACATCAGTCAGCCAAATTTCTGTGTTTTTTCGTGCAATGAAGAGATGGACAAGCTTGTACCTGACAGAAGAGAGGACTAATAGCTAACAAACTCTCAAGAATAGTTATATCAAGCAAGTCTAAATTCTTTCTGTAAGATGACAACAATATGCTTTAAAATAAACAATAGATACCATATTTTGACTTTGGCAACAACTTTCACTGTCTTGCCTGACATTTTCCCAGGAAATTGAGATTAAACCAATGAAAAGCAGGTGCATACCTGATTGGAAATACATGCTTGGAGAAAATGTTTTTATGGTTTCTTGCTTACCAAGTTGTTCTTTCTCAGATCTGATGCTACTTGGAATTTTTGTTGTTAACCTGGATTGTGAAGTAGAAGTGTTCATTAGATTGGCTTCAGTCAGTCTTTTTCCAGCCTTTTGGACCTTCAGCCAATTTCTGAGAATCTAGTATATATTTCATCAGCTGATCAGAAACAGGGAGAGTAAGAGCTTTCTGGTCATGAAGGATTCATGATTACATAGTGACAGATGTTTCAGTTCTACAGCAGCTTTGCCCAATCTAACTGGTGGCTTGTCCTTGCATTTTTCTGTTTTAGGCTACTTCCAAGGCTCACTAGATTTGTGCAGAAAATGATGTGTCATTTGGTTTGGTTTAGTTTCGGTTGATGAAGCATGCTGAAATAACTCAGTAGATGGCCAGAGAAATCCTGGCACAGAAGAAGGAAAAGGCAACAGCAAGAGCAGGAAGCATGTCTAAGTTACCAATGTAACACAGTCACCTAAACCCCAAATATTTCTAGTGGTACGTTACCTAACACATTTTAAGGTTGAGTTGAGGAAAGGAAGTATTAGGACCATTATGTAAAGCTTTTATAAATAAAATCTTATCTTGCTTATAAATATGGTTTGTTGTATTCAAGAAAGGTTGGTTCCATCTGAAATATGTTAAGTGGTTGGGTAGACGATTCTTTACATTTTTGTATTGCGAGTATAGACTACATCCTCAATTAATTCATCCTTGCATACCTGTACAGAGTGAAATGTGTTCATAAACATTCAGTTAATAAAATAGCCAGTGCAGGGCCTAGGAAAGAACAACTGTTTCCAGTACCTTTATATACACTTGCATCTTTCAATGCATGTGCAGCTGAAACCGTTGTACATTAAATTGTGTTGTAATGGAGAAGAACAGAAATGCCAGTTTTCGTAACAGTAAGTTGTTATTTGTGAATCTGAATACCATATGCTAAAAAGTATTGGCTTCCAGATTATGGATGGTAAATGTCTTGCATAAAAATGTATTTCATAAATATGTAAGTTCATTCTATCTGATTCTGCAGAAATTGAAGTACCACAACAACATTCCTTAAATATGTTCGCTAAAGGGGGTAAAAAGAGGGTTGTATGCATGTTTTTCAGTGTCCAAATATAACTCTCACATGCACTAGTGCTGAGTTCTCATGCCTTGCTCAGGATAGAAAGTAGGTTTTACTGGAATTAAGAAACTGGTATAGTTTGAGGGTCAAAATAGCACATCACTGGAAACTTGAATTCAGTGATGCATCCCATCAATTTCACAATGAATACAGAAAAAGTACTAATTGTATATTGGCACTGACCATGATAATGCAGGTCTGGCTCACAAGACAGGGGGCACCTTCACAGGTCTCTCGGATGTGTTTTAAAACTTTAGTTTCCTGGAGTTTTGTATTTGTTTAAATATAAACACATATAGATGCACAGGTGTAGTCTGGATGGGACCACAGTAAGCTTGTGAAATCTTCAAATGTATATAAACTTGCAAACATTTTAAGTGCCCTTGTATACCTAATATTTATGAAAGACTTGTTTGAAACAAAATCAACCTTCACATAACCAAGAAACAGAACTGTTTCTGGTTTCATTTAAATCTTCATACTGAGTGCGCTAAGGTACAAAGTGGTCTATTCTTTGAGGATACCAGGTGTCATCAACAAGGGGCTCAAAACAAAGCTCAGTGTATATACCTGTTTGCAGCATTGAAAAGTGTTGAGAATCCACTAACACTCTTGCTTGTTGACGTTATTACCTTTAAGTAGCATGAAATAAGTACATAACACTATTTTAAGAAATGATGAATTATTTTTGTATTTGTCAGTGGAGATACTGTTTTAGAATTTTTTCCTGCCTTTTTCACATTTGTATTACAGATTGTACTCTCTTTCATCATGAAAAGTAGATTTTATTTTTCTTCCTTTTGTGTTAAGACTATTTACAGGGCCAGACATTCTCCTTTGTTGTTTGCTCTATGCATGGTGTATAGGGGCAGAACAAACCTCTCCAGTCTCGTCTCTTCTAACCTCAAGGGGTTTCTATTGCACTGTAAACATAAGATATTGCTTAATAATCTGTGATGCTGAGAAAGTGAAGGTTAGAAGCTTTCCTGCTTTTTTGTAATAAGGATCTCTCTCTGAAGAAGGCAGAGTTGTGTGATGTCCCTGTTGATACTCTGCTACAATACTGGCATTTGTGTACCTGAAGTGTGGGTGTGCATTAGGGCAAAACATGTCAAGCATTGTCCAGTTTATTTTTTTTAGTAATTTATCTCTCAGAGAGCAAAGCTCTCAAAGGTGATAGATTTATGGATGAAAACATTAGGTATGCCATATGAAGTAGCCTGCAAATTTCTTCCTAGCGTGCATCAATTCCAATGTTCGGAGAACTGCTTGTAGAAGCTTGCTTATGCCCTGTGCTGTCCTGTCCTGGCTGAGGCTTATAAAGCTGCTAGGGGGGAGGAAAAAAAAAAAAAAAAGAGTTCTGTTGTGGATCTTGGCAATTTCTTGCAACAGTAGAATTTGTTTTAGTTGATATTTGTGTAAGTGTGTATTTGTTTTTAGTATTTGATAGACTGTACTCTTATGTGGTTTAGAAAGGGTGTGTATCATTTTTACAGCTGAGAAACTAGAAATTAGATAGCAAATATGTGGTTATTTTCTCTTGATACTTGAAACCTAGTGCATTCATGACTGCACTGAGATTTGAAATCATTCCACCATTCTTCTATGCACGTGGTACAATTTTTTTTCATATATTTTTTTTAAAGTTAATATTTCTTCTGTTCCAGCACAGCCAGGACTGTGTAGTAAATATTTACAGAATACTGTTAATCTCTTTACAAGATGGAAGAGTGAAGCAGAGCTGTGAGGTAGATAATGGAAAAACAAAAAGTTATAAAAGTAGTAGAATTGCACAATGGCAATAACATGCTGCTGAGTTTACTTCAGGCTTTGTCCAAATGGGAACTGCATACATGATAGATTTAAAAATTGCTTCTAAAAGTCCCTTTTTATTTAAAAAAAGTTTAGGATGAAATGTTTTGAGTTTGTTTCTGGAAAGAAAACTAAAGCAGTAGAGGCCATTTGGTAATCAGCAACACAGCACTTTTGGACAATAAAAGGTGGCAGAAACTTTGTAAGGGCAGATACACACATGGCTTTGACTACTGAGTCATGCATATTTCTAAGCTTTAACAGGATTAGTTTCATTCAAGCTCAGGGAAACTGGTCATATGACCATTTTCAGCACTTCTATTTACAATACAACAAAATATGTTTTCAGCTCTTTGCATCAGAGATCTCTCCCAAACCAGTCCTGATAAGTTTTCAAAACTTTGTCAAAATACTCTTTCTGAGAAGGAGGCTGGTGAAGTTAAGAGGTGTTTTTTCTTGCTTTTCTCTTCTAAGTTAAGTCACTGGGTCACATTTGATATGCAGATCTTTTGTCATCCCTCTTCATGTGTGTAAGAAGCTTCTGTTGAAATTGCAGTTTTCCAGTCCTTTTACCAGTAGCTTAAATATGTTTGTATATAAACTTTAATTTCCTGGCTTTTATTGTTCCCTTCTCTAAGTGTACATGATGTTTGGAGCAGTCTGTTGCCTCCATCCCTTTGTTCTCCTTTTTTTGAAATCTACTTGCCTCAACAGATAGTGTGTCAAACTCATTTTTTTTCTTCCAGTCTAGGGATCTTTATCGTGCTGTGTTCTCATGGTTGTCAAAATAAACAGCTTTTTCCTAATCTTCATGTTGTCTTCCAGATGCATGGGTAATATGCAATAGAGATCTTCGCAGCTCGTGGTTGACAAAGCTCGTACATTCAATGATGTAGTTGTTCTAGAAGTTGTTCTGTAATTTTGAACACACAATCCTGTATGTTTCTTATGAGCAAGAGTAGATGACATTGTGGTAGAAAATCATACCAGCCACATGGAGTTCATTTACTTTAACATTTCCAAATATACTACTACCTCAGAGCCCTAGAGCCTGTCACATTAGGAACATGCAAAGTTTCATTACTGCGAGGAATTTTTTCTTGGCATATTGTGTCCATAACCAAGTTGGTTAATAATGAAAGTTCTAATTTAATGTTGTATTTTGTGATTTTGCATTTCAATGACTCATTTGAATAGGGGAGGGAGGATGTCTTTTGTTATTTGGATGCCTCTTCCAAACATGCTGTGGGAGATATGCAGTGCTTCTGCTGTGAGTATTTCCTGATTGTTTTAGAATTTATTTAGGTGACCATTGTCAAAAACTTCAATGTTTAAACCTTGTAGCACAGATATAAAAGAAGACAACTCTTATTTTGGCATACCGGAAAACAGTTAGGAAACAATTGCTTATTTCTATTGTAATAAAGCTAAGGTGGAGTTAAAATTTCAAGGATATTCAGGGTTCAGGGTTTTTCCTCATTATTTTGCTATAAGCTGAAAATATACTGATAGATTTCTAGTTAATAATGTGTGTTGCCAGCTTCTTTCCCATCCTGGCTATGGGAGGAGAACCTTGCAACTTTCGATGTCCTGTATTGTCTGTGGCAAGAATTGACCAAGACTCCCATACATGGTAACCATTCTCTTGAGAATGGAAAGATTTGAGACTTGGGCACTTCTAGTCAAACCTTGAGTGAAAGGCAAATAAGTTTTAACTACTGAAATCTTTTGTTATAGTGTAATAGAATGAGACAAATGGAGAAGAAAAACAAATGGTAAAGTGTCCTTATAGCTACTTTGCTTTTGATTTAGCTTTTTGTGTTCAAGTTTGCAGACTCTCTCATCTGTTTACCTGTCAGGACACATTTTAAAAGTTTCTAGATCTGAATCTAGCCACTTGTAACTTCTGTCCTCTTTTTTGCCTTCCTTGAAATAAATATGGACTTCAAGTCAAGCCTTTCAAAGAAAAAAAATGTTTTAAAATCCTTTTAAATAGAAAAATTTAAAGAAAGTTCACTCTAGATCTTTCACTGATTTCAATGCTCCCCAGTAAATAATTAAGTCTTTATACATCAGGGCAGATATCACCAGCACTGGGATGTAAAAGCTTTCAAATACACATTTCTGTAGCCCACAGGTGGATGGTGCTGAGTTGCACACATCTGATTCAATTTGGCTGAATTATCAGACTTAATGACATACTTTCAGAACTTGTTCTATATATGAATACATACCCAAGAACAGTGGAAGTTTTCACTTTTCTGTCTTGACAGAGGCTGCATGTGATAACGCACAAAAGCAATTGCTTGCCTCTTGCTGACACCCTAAGCATGACTTTTTTTCCTATTGGCAACACTCTTCTATTGAACATTAGGTGGAGTTGAAAATTTATTAGCTGCCTTTGACAAGACAACAAAACATCTGCTGGATTAAATAGTATCTTTGGGGTGAAGCAATCTACGATGGGTAGTATCTTGTGTATGCATTTATTTTGCAGATGACTGGAAATAAACTAGTTACCTAATAGGTTAATGTCTACAAGCGTCAAGTGTTCAGGACAGACTGTATTTTCTATATATGAAATAGAATTTAGATTTTGGGGCGGGGGGGAGAAACAGAGGTTTTTAGTGTATTTAAACTGTAGAAGCAAAATTATCTACAACTTCGTCTTGAATTGCTACCTCAGAACGCTGGTTCCCATTATGCTTTGCCAAAAGGTGGGCTGCACTGTCACCTGGATTAGTAATCTGATATGATGGAAACCTGTTTCCCCTCTGCCCGTTTTTGATCAGTTTTCAACTGGTGGGGGAAAAACAGGGCTTCTTTGATAGTGGCAATATAGGCTTGGGTGGATCTTGGTCAACCGTAAAATGGCATCCATTTCTAAGGGGTTATATATATTGGAAATGGGTCTGAATTTTCAAAGCTGTAAATAGGGAGTAGAGTTTCTAAAGGAAATCTAAAGTTTAGAAAGGGATGCTACAGAGACACCAGATTATTTACAGACAAACTAGATAATCAGATTTCCTTGGAACAAATATTGTGCGCCCTTGCAACTCAGCTGATCAACGATAGTTTTTGGTTTTGTCGCTTCTTGCACCTCAAACCACTAATGGTTTAATGCTTTAAATGCTTCTTTTACTTTTTGTTTGTTGTGTGTTTTGGCTATAATGTAACTTTGTTACAAATTTGATACTGCTGTTTGTAATCTCTTTGCTCAGCTAGATTTCAGGATTTTATATGATGGCTGTCACCTGAAAGTAGTATTCAGACAATGAGTTAATGTAACCCATAGAATGCTAATGTTACAGATACTTCTGAAACCTTGTGTTTATTAGGTTTTTTAATGCTAATTCTGACTGGGAGAGAGTGGAGGGTAGGAATACTTTCTTCTTTTTTTAAAAATTCTGCTTCATCTACATGTATTTTTAGAGAATCTTGTGGTTTTTTAATGTGGCACCCTTATGCTCTTTCATCGTGTCTTACGTTGCTTTGTATTTTGAGGGAGCTAGTTTATTCTCCCAACAAATTTTGTTATTGATGCATTTATGTGGCTTTCTCTTTTTCCTTGAGTCCTAGTCTTTTTGTATTCTAGTGTTGCACTAAGTCAAAAGCCTTTTTGGAGGTCAGATGTATCACAACAATTTTGGCATCACTGCCGCTAAAAATAAGATTGCTCTTGGATGTGCAGGTACAGCTCCTGTTGGCTGCAGTAGAAGTTGGTCCTGTGCTGGAGTCAGCCTTGCAGAGTTCTGGTTTAGTAAGGAGTGGAGGAGGCCAGTGCAACAATAGAGATTTTCTGTGGCTATTGCTAGGGTGAATAGCTAACTGTGTAGAGAATAGGAAAAAATTTCATGGGAACATAAGTCCTGTCATACTGAGTTTATGTGGAAGGGAAAACATTTAAAGGTGTAATATTTTAATTGTCTATAATGCTTAAATGACTGACGTGGAAAAAACAGAAGCCTATTTTGTCTGCAGCTCTAACTTGAATTCATCCTTTAATTACTGAAGTCCAGACTGCAGGCAGGCTTATCTCGCGATTATTATTACTGTTTTAATCTTTCCTATATATATTTTCGGTGTTATTTTCACCAGTGAAATAAAACCAAGTTTCGTAGGCCCATGCATTCTTGGTAATTTTTCCTCTAATGATGATGGTTGGAGAAGTATTTGTTACATAATTCCCTTTTGTCTGTACTCTGTATTTTGGTAATCGTTGTGAAGAAGCTTTTCAAAATGTGATCATTTTAAGTAAAAGAAAGGAATTGTTACAGCTATCATGATTTTGGGCAGCACTGCACACCCTCCTAAACTGAAGAGGCAACCCATGCCAGCGTTCCCAATTCTGCACAGTGCCTTACAGTTTTCGAAACATAAATGCACTGTTGTGTAACTGCAGCATCACCATAACCACAGATTCTCGGTCATATGCTCTTTCTGTTATTTTTTTTTTTTAACTGCATAGCCATTATTTCAATTTTTGATGAAAATGTAGTCTGGATATGTAATACAAAAAATTCAGTTTTCAGTAGAGAAGACTGCTCCTAATTTATTTAAAAATCACATCCAAGATTTTTAATATTTTATGTGTGAAGTAAGAATAGTATGTAATCTGGTTTGTGGGGTATCTGCGCTAAGCCATGTTAAGGGAAAATACTTCGAAGGGAGAGCCTTGTGAACGTCGCCTAATAAAAAAAGAATTCGGAACCCTTCCGTACCTTTTTCCTTGCTTCTAAATCATTTTCAAACGCTTCCAGCTCTCTGCCAAATAAGCACATGCTGTAACTGCATGTCATCAGATTACAACCTGCCGGGAAGATTTCTCTCTTTCTCGCACCCCTTTATTTAGCAGCGTGTGGTACCTTCCCAAATACATGCGTGCATTTCGGGTAGAGCCCAGCTGCTGGTAGCTTGTGTTCAGGTTCTGGAAAGGCGCTGAGTTGAAGTATCCATGTGTATGCCTCTGTGTGCGAGTGACCCATTGAAAACTGGCAGTCGCGGTATTACTGCTTTGAAAAAGCAGCCTTCTAGCATCGGTCTTTGTTCTACATCAGTGAAGATGCACATCAGTGGGGCTGCTTGGTAACTGGAGCTTTCGCTTGACCAGTGCTGTGTTTCTTTTTACTTGCTTATTTCTTACTGCCATGTCATCTCCGGGAGCCACTGAGAATACTCAGAAGAATTCATGTAGGTGGAACTTTATTATCATCTTTATTATTTGTCAGCTTAATTTGCCAAGCTAATGTAACATGCAAAATGAAATTAAAGTTAGCTTAATTAATTTCCTCAGTTATCATCATTGCCTGATTTGTAAAGGGTGTGCTATCAATGAGAGGTTAATTATCAACTTGATTTAGCAAATTTGGAAGAAATAGTGACTTAATGTCTATTTTGTCAGGGCTTTTGTTTATTGCTTTGCTTTTGTCTGTCGCTTTGCAGTATTGTCAAGGTAATATTAATCAGCCTTAGTAAAAGAATACAAATACACAGATACCTTGTTAGCTAAAATGCAAGCAGACTTGTCTAAGGGTGGGGTGATACTAGAGGATGAGGGGAGACAGAGAATTATTATCTGAAGATAAAACCAAATATAAAAAAATAGAGCAGTGAATTCATTAGTATAGATGCAGTCATGCTAATTCTTAGTTTCCTTCAGATAAATAAAATAATAAATGCTTCATTTAAAAATATACTGGTTTATCAATTAATGTTATTTACATCGATACGAGCATCCTATGTCATATGAAACAATGTTCTTAATAATGCAATTAATAACATTTTTATGCTGTTAATTTGTGGCTAATTATTTTTAGAACTGTGCATTAATTTAAATAGAAATAAGATGTGGATTTCTACTCTGTTTCTTTATATGTTCTTTTATATAACCACTGGAAGAGGTTTTTTTCTGTTACCATTCACAGGGATTTTTTTCAGTTGGTGTCCAGGACCAAAAGATAAGAGTAAATTGAACTACTATATTATTTTAATAACCTGTTGGAGCATGCCTTTATCAAGGCTCTACCTATGAGTTGTAGTTCTTACCACTAAATTTGATATTCATTGTTAAATAACAATGTAAAGTTGAATATTTTGTGTTAAACAATTCATTTGATATGGGAGAACTCTTTACATTTGTACTAATTAGAAATACTTCATTTATCAAAATAGTTGTTTTCCATAAATCTATGCAGAACAGTTGACTGTTCACTTAAAGATGGCAAAATTTACCCTCTGTTCTGCTAAATTTGGTGTGACCAGTTTGCACTCAGAATTGTCAGTTTTGCAAGCTATATATACTACTGGTATAATCCATTTTGAATCCTTAACTACTTTCTACATATTGACAGAAGTTGTCTTTTTTTTTTTTCTTGTTGTTTCCTGAAATTGAAATGGAAGTACGGTGAGTTGGGGGCACAGCTGTGAATCTTTCTTTTTCTCCTTATTTGCAATCATATCCTGGACAGTAGAATAGCTATTTTGTGCATAGGGTGGGAGCCAACCTTGAAATTATACTTCTATAAAGATTAGAATATAGAATTGGAGAATATTTCAGAAATTTAAGCTTTAGCAATATCAGTCCTCCAGCTACTGCTGGCAAGAGGTAGCAGTAAGTAGAAGCTTTAGTATCAACTTTAATATTGGAAAGGTTAGCACCTCTAAGGTAACCAGGATCATTCTAATGTTTTTTTTTAAATCACGTTTTCTTCTATAGCTTGGTGACAGAAATAAGTAATGCAAAACTAAAGATGGTTTATTATATTTTTATGATAATCTGTTTGCTCACCATCTACATAGGCTGAGGTTAATAAGAAATTAAGAAATACTCATTTACCTGCTTTTAAAAAGATTGCTTTTCTCTAACAAGATCAGATGTAATACTTTCTGGGGTGCTGAAAGACCAAATGCTGTAGGCTTTTGTGGCCTGTGACTGCACCTTGGTGCGAATGAATTTTTGAACAGTTTCATAATGACAGTATTCTTTCTTCTGGCATCCTGCTTCTATTTTATGATATGTTAGAAATGTAAGTGCAGACATTTCATCAGTTTGATTTGTAGCTGAATAAATGTACAGTAATAGATGATATGCTTTTTACATTTCTCGACATGGCACTATTTCTTTCTATAGTGGTGCTACAAATATGATACTATTCTGGTCCTTACAGTGTTCAGAAATAGTAGAATTGTTTTAAAAGCTGCAGTGGAAATAATTTCTTCTTTCTTTATAGCATGTCCTTACATAAATCTCAGTCCTGCCTTTCACAGTGGTGTGTTATTAAACTGCTTGTTCTGCTCAGGTTTTAATGGTGCAGATAGAGAGGGCGCATGGCCGAAGCATGCATGTGGGCATGTAAGAATTCTGAATGTTTCTCTACTCTTGCTCAGTAAATAGAACAAAAATGTGGATATTCTGGTAAATTATTCTGACTATTTTATTTACGAGTGTTATGTATGCTGTGTTAAATTGTATCAAGTCATTAGAGCTGAAACTGTACAAACATAATTCTTCAATATTGTAGCTAGTTTGGCATCCTTTTTGTGATTTATTTGTTTTTACTGAACAGGTGAAATAATATTCTTTTGGAAAATGGCATTGAATAATAAAAATAATGAAATACTTAAAATGTGAGCTATTTTAAAAATCAGTAAAACATTTCTGTATGTATGTAATATTTCTAAATTGCATATTTCTAATACAGTATGTGAGTTAAGGCCAAAAGATGTTAAGAGGCAGTTTTGACTAACTGAATGCATTGTTTCCTTTTTAATCACTCAGGTTACTCTATGGATTAAGGTGAAATGAAAATCTTGTGGAGATGTCACTCAGCCCTTTTTTCCTTTTGTGTAGAAGCCAGCTAATGCTATTTTGACATTGTATAAATGAGACTTGATCAAAATGTAGTTGGCTGTGTCTCCTTTTAAATCAAACAGAAATGGTGCCATTCCTAGGAATAAGTTTCTGACTTAATTAAATGATTATGTGGTCACTCCAGACCTCACACACCAATGTTTCCATTGGCTCAGGAGGGTTTTAACTTGGATCATAATCTTAAATCCTCATAGATTTATTATCTCTCCTCTGGTTATCGAACAGTAAAGTGAAAAACCCACACTTCACGGAGGAGACAACTGAAAATACATCGGGTGGTTTTCAGCATATCTTGTGTGTTCACGTGGGTAGGAAATGGAACTGGCAGTACTTGATAAGCTCAGGTTTTGTGGCTCACCAGTGATGTGGGAATTGCAGTTTTGCAGACCCAACTGTCCTAAACCTTAATCATAAGTGTAATATACTTTATTTTTTTTAAAGTCTGTTTAACCCTACAACGGAATTGCAAGGGTGGGCTTTTTACCTTTGTTTTAAACAGTACTAGTTAGTTGTCTGTGCAATTAATCTCATGTGCAGGGTAGCTTCTGGCACTTGCTGGAGAGCAGGGTCCTCAGGAAGGGCCTGCAGCTTCAGCTGCTGTCTCCACAAACCGACGTGACTGGAGGAAGTCAATCCACCTTAGAGGTTTAGGTGACATATGTATTTTCCCTTTTTGCTTGGTGGTACATATTCAGAGGGTTGTGCTACCGCTCATTTGGTATCTGGTTCTCATCACACCCAAACATGTTTTGGATGCAAAGCTGTTGGAAGGCTGACAGAATAGAGAGCTAAGTCCTTGATTTTCAGCTTGCTTGGGGAATCATAACTGGTGTGAAGACTTCTGCTAGTTACAGGATGGGAAGAGGTCTGGCAGAGGTACTTCTCTCTCCCTCTCTTGCTCTGTCCCTACATAGAGTTCAGGGTGCTTTTGTACCACTGAAGATTTCTCCTGCATATTAGCAATTATTCAGTCTAATTGTCTTAAAATTCATGAAGTGAAAATGAATTTGGTATGTGGAAGAATTGCAGACTAACTCTGCAACAAAAGAGAAAACAGAAAAGGTTTTATCTAACACAGTCCAAGGAAAGAATGTATTTTAAGTCATATCTCATAGAAATTTAGAAACTTAGAGGATTTCGGAGACAAAAGAAATCCAATTATTTTAGAAAGAAAGGTGTAAAATGCAAGACAATGTCTAAACGTGTTTTTAATGCATTATTAAAAACATCATGAATGAATTTCAGCAAAGCCACTATTCTTACTGTATAGTCCTCTTTGCAGTCCTTGAAAGTCAAGATTTCAACTGAGGAGATAATCCTAATAAGATGACATTTTCATTTTAAGATAGTTTAAAAATAGATGCTTTCTGAATTGACATTGAGAGTACTATGGTAATTTTAACACGTATACTGCTGCTTTTTGAATGGAAGAAATAGTCCAGTATGCTTCTGTAAGCAAAGCATTCTTTAAGTATGATTCTTATGCTTAAGATACACATTATATATATGACTCTGTAATATTAGCCTTTGAGAAATACTTACTAGATCTAATTCAGTTTTGACTTGGACATTCTGTATTTTGTTCAGGCAGCAGCACAAGTATGAAGGTTAAGTGTTGAGAACAGGTGACTCTAACAGCAGTAAAACATGCAGCAAGTAATAATAATTTTATAGATTTTGTCCTCTGGTAGTTATTAGCAAGCCAAAAAGTTTTGTGAGTGACAGGTTATTGAGTGAAAATTATTTAGGAGGAAAACGATCTCTGTCATGAAGTTGCACTTGAGAAATGAACTGTTGAGATTAATTCAAGTGTGAACAGAGTAAATAACATCCGGGGATGGATCAATCATGAGATTTCCAGTTGACAGCTGCAAATGAGAAGAGGTGTTAGAGAAACAATTGAGTTATGAGAAGACACCTCATTTCACAAGATGCTAGGAGAGCTTGGCTTGCCTGATGGAGGGGGTGCAAGGAGATTCTACATGTAAACATGTTGAAGGAATTAGCATCAAGAAAAAGAGACAAATTCCTGAACAGCCAGTGTCTGCTGGGGTGGGGTGGTTTGGGGGTTTTATTTGGTAATAATTAGTATGCCTCCAGCTCATTGTTAATTGTTTTAAACTGTTCTAGTATTAATTCAGCAAAGAGGCTTTCTTAAATCCTATAAGCACTGAAAATACTGTCTGCCTATGTTGTGATACTGTTCAATCTTTTATTTTGTCTAGCTTCAGTTGTTTTCTGACAAATTACTGGGGAGGAGGAACATATGAGTAATTGAACAACTTCTACTGAAATCTGTTGGGCAGAAAAGTTTCTTTCATAAGCTGTTGGTTTTGTAAGTTTTTTGGAAACTGCTGCTTTTCTATCTACAGAGGGTGAGAATTAATAGCTCTGTGGTATAAATTTAGTCATTGATGACTAACCTGAAACTTTGTTATATAAATGTCAATTTTGCCATATTCCGTTAATTGGATCCTTGTTCCAGTGATGTCCTTACCCATCATTCTTAGTTGCTATTTTGATACAGAAGGCAATATGGCATCTGAGTGCTGGCAAAGGCTACTGTAAACAGTTCTATATAAAGCCACAAGATTGTATATAACCATTAACTTTGTTCAAAAGGACAAGTCTGAGAAAAATGTGGGAAAGCTTTTTGACTTTACCGTTGCCAGAAGACTGAACCACATCTTAAGTCCCAAACCCAATTTGGATTCCTTCATAGATGACAAATGCTCCAGATATCACTTACTAACCTTAAAATGCACTGACCTCCAACTTAGTCTGCTCATTTCTGTGATGAGCATGTCCTTTCATATTCTAAGCATAGGGGACAGGATAATATTTAATAAAAATGTTTAGGTTTTTTTTTATTTCCCTTAAAACTTCCATTTTAAAACATCTCTGCTAGGAATGCCTATTTGCCATGAATAAATATGTGCTGGTTTACCCTTGGTTTTCAGTTCCATGCAGTACATGATATTTTCTCAGTTTTACGTTTTACTAAGCTCTCTGGAAAGTGTTAGATAACTTGTGTAAACATGAAGTTTCTGTACAATGTAGCATTGTTTTTAAAGTGCCTTCCTTTTTTCTTTAAGTACAAGTTGCTGACTTCCCTCTGCGTTTGTAAATGGAGCGTTAGTGAACATCAGTGTGATCTCTTGTGTCATGACCTAAAAAGAAAATTTAAAAAGCTCTGTGCCCTCCCTTCCAGAGTCTTGGACAATTGCCAGAACTTTGCATTAAAGCCCACAAGCAGTGGTACTAGGACAGTTTTTGCCTTAAAAGATAGGTGGAGTTATATGCGGATCACCGAGCTAGCATCTCTAGTGGGATGGAGACAGATTTGCTCTGACACTATAATGCGCTTTGCAAGCTTCTATTTTAAGAATTCTTTGCACTGTGACTTTTTTAAGACTATATTGGACAAGTATTTTGTTTCTCTTAGGAGTCTTACGCTTCAGGAGACTCCAAGTTCATAGCGGCATTGTTAAATTCTGCAAGTCAAAAAGCGCATATACCTAGAGGAGTATTTTTCATGACTGCTTCTAAACATAGCTCTTTTATATTTTTATAGTTATTGTTCTTTTGTACTGTTACCTCTTGGCTAGGTGCAATCCAGTCTGCATGACACCTGAGAAGTGATTTACTGCAGGACTTCCTATTTAATCGCTTTACAAAAATCTTGGAGTGATCTGAAAAAAATCTGAGTTTTGCATTCATCTTCACAATGAGTGTAGCAGGGGCAGTGAAAGTGCAAATGGCATGTCTGTGTGCTGCCTTATGCGATAAGCCTCGGCTCTGACCTCCAGATCTCGCCTTGAATGAGAAGGTAGCTCAGTTTCTGGGCTCTGACAGTTACTCTCCTAGCATTGAAACAAAGATATCATTGGTAATGACTGAGTAGTTGAGTAGCTTCTATTTTGGGAGGCAGGGAAGGGGTGGTATTCATTTCTAAATATATTGCTATATGTGCATGTTTATAAAATGCAATCTTTCTCAGGCTTTTTTTCTGATATTTTTTCCCCCCTAGGCTAAGTATCATCATTCAATTTACTATTTAGAAAGCATTAAACTAGTGTTATAAGAAGCAGGTCCTCAGCCTTTAATAGCTGCTGATATGATTACGGTTTTCACTTTAAAAAATGGATTATAATAGCAGTCTGCAAGTGTATAATTTCTGACCTATTTTGAATGGCAAGTGGAAACTGCTACCTTGCAAACTTCTTCAGCAAAATGCAATTCAGTCTAGCCCTCTAATACTTACGGTGTTCATATCTGGAAATTATTTATAATACATTGAGTACAATGCATTTGTACTTAAGTGTGCACTTATACATCTATCTTTATTAAAACTTACTTAGGGGTTTTGCATCTATATAGAGATTTTAATATATAAAATTAATTCATAAAAATAAACTAATGACATATACGCATATATATTTTATTTAAACCAGATTAATGTTGTAAAAAATCCCTTGTTCTGAATATATATAGACAAACTAGCATTTTAAAGGGAACCTATTAGATAGTTTGGATTTTTGAGTGAAAAAGAGAAACTAATTAATGCTTCATGAAAATCTATAATCTTGTATATATTTTATGGTTGGTTGTGAAGAACTTACTGCTTTCTTGAATAGTGCAGCAAATTTACCAATTTTATTTTGAAAATATAGTTTTGATGTATTATCAAGTCTTAGTACCTTCTTCCTTCTGGACCAAAATTTCAGCACTTTATGGTTAGATTCATCTCTCTGTGATGCAGCTACTGTTTGATGTTGATACTGTATTTACGGTATATATAAACACATATATGTCAAGGGAACTTGTTTAATAAGTAAGGCATGCATGAAAAATAGTTTAAAAGGAATAATATCAGCAAGCGTGTTTCAAAATAGGAGGCTTTTTACCAAACATCTACAGTTCTGTAGAGCATGAAATGATAATGATGATGGTGCTTTGGTTCTTTATGCATGCTTCAGTTCTCATTAGCCTTGGATAGTCACTATTATAAACAGATTTGATAATTTGTAAGAGAATTACAATAGGTTGAAGTTCAACACTTGCTGAACACCTTCTTGGTATAGCATTCATTCAGTCCTGGAGAGAAAATACTTGTACCAACAGAATAGGAATGCCCCACAGTATTTCTTGGTTGATTTCCACCCCCATCTCAAGCCTTGTTCATAATTTCTAGTATATTCAGGAACTGATACTGAGGGTGATGCATGTACCAGATGCTGTCCCTGGTGTGTTTGTCTTGGAAGACTTTGTGGTCATGATGTTCTTCACATTCCAAAGGTCTGTTATTAGCTAAGCCCGAGGACAGATCAGATCATTTCAGCGTTAGTCTTGCGAGGAATTTGTTCTTTAACTGCTCCTCGCTATCCCATCTTGCCTGTCTCATTTTTGTTTTAAAAGGCATCGCAAAGTCTAAGCATCAAATGTTTAGACCCCATAATATTGTTTGTAACCCACTTCCATCAAATTTAATCTTTTATTTAAAAAATAAATTTTGGTCTTTGTGACTATGAACAAAATTTTCCCTGTAGGAAGCCAGTGAAATTGAATGTGGTGTCATCTGTTGGAGTCTACAGCAGCAGCTAAGAGATGAGATACATTCTCTCTAAATCTCTGTTAAAAGCTTAAATCTTAAACTTCATAATTTTATTTCTGCGTTGGTATCAAATAAAAATACTGTTAGTTGCTCCAAAAAGGAGGCAATAAATCTCTGCCCATGGAAATTGGATGCTGTTGGGTCTGACAAAGCAGATGTATGATGACGGGAAGAAAGAGAAGGAAACAGGGCAGATATAATGGTGGCCTGAAGGCAATGTTTTCCCACTGTCATGCAGAATGTGTTGTCAACAAATAATTCATATTTAATAAAGGCCATATTGTGTTCTAATGATATCCTCCTCTGAAATTAGTGGATGTTCAGCTTTAGAGGCACATTATGCAAGCTTAGATACGAAAGTGAGGAAGAATTGGCCACTGAGTATGATCAGTACACCTCTGCTTACAGTGTATCTTAATGCTTTAAAAATCAGCAGTTCTACTTTCTTTTTCAGAATCAGTGCAGTTCTGTAAGGGCTCTTTGAATTATTACAGGTACGGGTGGCTGTACCTCTTGTAAAGGTATAGCATGTCATTTTCATTGCTATAGAAAATGACACCTCGTGCAGAGACGTGCTGTTTAGAGAAATAGAATAATAGTTAAGAAATTTAACTTTTTCAGAAATCAACTGCATGTTTACACTACACAGGAAATGTGCATGTGTTTTGTGAGGTTTAAAGTACTCATGACTAATTACAGCTAAAATAGTCTAAAGAATAAAATTAAAAATGAAATTAGTAGGGCCTTATACATATTCAGGAGATAAGGAAAAGATTATAAATTAAGTATTCTGTATTTTTAGTTGGCCTAAATATGAATGTTTTTAAGGTGAATACAAATGGCGGAAGCTGATTGATATAGGTGTCAGGGGAATTAATTCCTCATTTGATATGGTATTGCAGCACAGGCATAAATAAGTGTTTGCTGTTCCAAGATGTGGCAGGAGATGCTGAAGACTTGCATGGCATCCATGCGCTGGAAAAAAAGAAGGTGGGGGGAGAGGGCAAGGGAGACATTTCACATAGCTGCGTATGTTGAAAGGAATGATCTTACAGGAAGTGTATTTCACAGGTTTCAGAGTCCTAATTACACTGACTTCCCTCTTCAGTCAGCCCCCTTCCTTTTTCCCTTCCCCCTTGTAAGTGCTTTTATCAGCTTCCTGAATTTCTGGGTTTTATTCACTCCTCACTGTCACTTTGATGTCTATGCATCCTTTAGGTGGGTTTTCTTTGTTTGCTTGAATAAGATACTGTATCCTAGGTGTCATCTGTCAGTTCGTTTTTGCTATAGGCATAGGGTTTAGTCATTGATGGTCACGCAGGATGTGCTTTCTCATTCACTTGTAATTGTTCCTACAGTCTCTTGGTGTTTTTTGTCTGGCAGAGTAGCTTCAGTAGTGTGTATTTCTTTGGTAATGGCTGATTTTATTGCAGTGGCTTTTTGTCCTGCTTAGTATTGTTTTTCTCCTCACAACTTGTGTAACCTCTACCAGACTGGAGAAATCCAGAATAAAGGCTCATACCTTATTTATTAGCCCTGTTCGGCAATCTGAGTTGTCAGTTGCCCTTCCCCTCCGCCCCTGCCCCATCTTCATTTCTCTTGCTTTGTATCTCCTTTCCTTTCATATTTCTCTCTTGTTTAGCGCTCCACTGATGCATTAGTAACATCACACATCTGCTCCATCCTCTCCCTAGTTTGCTGCATGGGTGTCTCTCTTTTTGTTGTATTTGCATTGAGGTGTTGGGCTAAGCAACGGATAGACCTAGTAAGTTTTATACTGCTTTAGTGATAATGATTTATCCTAATAAGAAGCAGGTGTAAAACTGTGAACATCAAATAAGGAGAAAGTCTTAGCTGTTACACTCTTTTTATGAGGATACAGATGACCTGGTTAGTTATGTTAACCAGTGAAACTTGTCTAGCTGTATTTTTATCCCAATAAATTAATCTGTTAATCTCAATTAAATTAATCTATTAATCTAAAGGTATTAAGATCTTAGATCTTGCACACATGAGAAGAGCCCTGCTAGATTTTGCACAGTATCTTTAAACCAGCCTAATACAGTACTTGAAAAATTAATGTTGCAGTCATTTAAATCAGTTTGATTTGAACAGCAAACTTTAGAAATCAATTTATCAGTTACTGTAAGCTAAACCAATATGAGCACAGGTTACAATTACACTGTTATTTCATGCCTGATGCTGCCATTGATGAATTAATGGCTGAACTGAAAAAATATTTTTGAGTGAACATGGTTGCCATTATGGCTTTAGCTGGAGCTGACAATGTGGTGGCTGTTGGTTTTACACCTGATGTCAATTCTATGCCACCTGCAAAAGGACAGATGATGGCTGATCCTCTTTAAAAAAAACAAACAAAACCGCCAGAAGGGTTTCTTCTTCAGAATTGTTTGGTCTAGAAGAATTATTTTTGTACCCAGCCACCAGTGCTTCCTTGGTGTGGCAGTGCCAATTTGATCTGGTACCATAAAATCAGGTTTATTGTTTGGGTGAGTGATGGCCTACCTTGACTTTGCCAACACTGATGCACTAGTTTAGTCCAGTTGTCTTTAAAGAATAAGCATGGTAAAACCTTGAATGACAGAGTAAAAATTCGAAAACTACTGATGTGACCTGGTAGCTTCCCTTCCTATTTGTAGCAAATATTTGGTACCATATGGAATACTGAAATGCTGGAAAATTTAAAGCATGAGACATTCCTTGGGGTTGAACAACAACAACAAAAAGTAAACCTAACCCCACACTATTCTGTCATAGTTTACAGACTGTAAGGAAAGAAGGAGTTTGGTTTTCTTCACATCTGCCTGTGTCATATGGGTTGCTCTTCAAGGCTTGTCCTTAAATGCTTTCAAAAAACCCAGACGTGTCAAAGTTGCAGAAACTGTTCTGAATTAGTAGTAAAATTATGGAAGTGCTTGGACACTATGTGTAAAGATGACCTTTATTCCACCTTCAATATTTGAAGTTGCAAGTTTGAACAATTTAGAAGAATTGTGCTAGAAGATGGCACACAGATAAGTCAGCAAGCCAGTGGGAGCAGATCATCTTTCAAGACTTTTTTTTTCCTCCAAATAGATTTATCTTAAATGTTTTTCAAGATCATCAAAAGAATTTTGTTCTTACAATTGAGTCCTTTAAAGACAGCTAGTGTTTTGCAAGTGGGAAGGTTTGTCTGGGCTACTTTTTTTGTTAAGATCTGTTATTTCTGAGCTATAGACCATTTATTATTCCATAAAAAATAAAATAAATATGCAAGTGGAATGGTTTTGAGTATATGAAAACTAGATGCATGGAAGAAAGCTTAAAATGTTTAATTAAAAATGTAAAACTCGATCTCCTTTCTTTAGAACTGACATACTGAAAATTGCCTTACCTCTGGATCACAATCTATGTCCTAACTAAACCGTTCTTCTCTTTCACATAAGCCATTTTGTTTAAAAATTAAAATGTTCAGTGGAAAAAAACACACTGATGTTTATTTCTACACTTATAAGATGCCCTGTTTCTTGTTATATAATGCCTTTCCGTAATAGAAAATGAGGAATTTTAACTGTGAAAATACAGTCATGTATTCTTAAAATGTTGCGCTATGTTCAGCCACATTGTTCTGTTTGAAATGCAGTACGATTTTTTGTTTTGGTTGTCTTCCTTTTATTGTGCCTGTATAATCATTACTGTCCGTTTGGCTGAATTCAAAAGCAACCCATTAAATGAACAACACTTTTTTAAGAGAATATTAGAATGTACTTTGAAGAGATCTGTCTTACAGTATTATAAAAAGTCTGGAAAAGACATGCCATTGCTAATGTTGCAAATTAGCTCTACCAGTAAATAGCACTGCTATGTGTTCACTTTTTAAAAAGAATGTGGCATCTTTTTTTGCATTTGAGAATAAATAGGGATTTTTAAAATAAGCTAGTCTGTCATAACTGATACTCTTTGTGTAATGAATATGCAGGACTGCTTGTATTTTAAAATTCCTGAGCTGGTAATGCATCCTAATAGCTGTCTGTTAGCAAATTAGTCCCCTCTCATATTACTTTGTAGAAACTGTTTGGATGCTCCTGGATGCTGGTTTGTTAGAGTGAAGGGTACTTCAGATCTCATTTTTCTAATCATATCAAACAAAAGTGTTTAGTCGCCACTGGAATTTCTAAAGATAGTCTGTAGTGTGATTCATTTTGGGACATTAACTGAACAGGGTTGAACTGGACTGGATTTGTAATCTGATGGGTCCTTTTCATTCTTAGAAGTTAAGAAGAAATAAAACCAGCAGTAATAGGATGAATGAATAGCAGGTTTTTGCTTGTATTGGAGAAGTTGTTTTGACAGAAATGAAAGAGGAAATAGACTAAGTTGTCAAGAAAAAAAAAATACTTCAAGTATTCTGTGTGTGCTATTGATATAATGATTGGCTTATGGTCTTTTTAAAATATTACTGCATATGAAATTTTGACATTGTAGACAAACTAGGCTTCTGCGTGAGGAAGAGAGTGATTTTGCTGGTGGTACTGCAGTTCTGACTACTTGAACATTTAGGTTTAATTTGTAGAATTTTTCCCCTGTTACACTTAGCTTATAATATAAAGAAATTGCAAAAAAACCCTAATGCTTTCTCCTATTTATTCCTTTTGTAGTTAATCCCTGATCCTTTCATATTGATTGAGCCCACTCCAAACAGGTAGACATGCATGTTTTAGTATAAGTATCTTTGGACGCAGAATCTGTTTTTGTTGAAATAAGGGATATATTTGTTGCTTTTTTAAAGTGTGAAATTTAGGCTCTGTTAAAAGCCCTGTTTAAGTTTTAGTAACCAGGCCCTAATGTTCTTAACACTAACAGAAAACCATTGGTGATAACCAAGAAATAGATCTTGCAGTTGATTGCAGTAATGCTCACAGGCTTTGTGCTTTCAGAACTTTAGTTTGATGACTGATTCAGATGAGAGGGAACTGATGATTTGGAATGGTTTCCAACATGAAATACTTCAAGTTTAATTTGAATTTGCAAAATGGTCTCCTTTACTATTGAATAAAAATGTTTTAAGAGTTCTGATAGACACTGAAGTTTCATCATTGTACAGTGTTGTTTGCCACACATTTGTAAAGCACATCTGCTATCAAATGTGGTTTACATAATGCATACTGAATGCCTTACCATGTGGAAGAGATGTGAAAAAATCAAATTCTTTCAACTGGTTGCATGATTTTTTTTTGTGAAAGGTAGGGTTTTTTTCTTTTCTGTTTCTGATTGAGCAATCATTGCTTATGTTAATGTAAGACTTGTATTAAAGTATGTCTTAAAAAAAACCCCAAACCCTATTCAAGTCTAAAATATGTCACTGTCCATGTAAGGTAAATCAGATTAGACTGAACCATACTGAGACTATGAATCCGCAGCTCATTCCTTTTGGCTCTGAAGCCTGTAGGACACTTTGGCAGGCTCTACCTCTCCCTCTGGAGAGGGAGCTATAAATTGCATGTTCAGATCCTAAAACTGGTTATTCTGAAAACAATATACGGAGTAAACCACTCGTTTTGTTTTAGTTAGTAGGAAAGAAGACAATAATTTGCTCACCTTCCGTTTTTTGAAGCAAGATTTAGTTAAGCACTGAATGGGATTGTTCTGCTAGCCTGTGTATCTGAAGATGGTTATAGTTTGGGTGAAGAATAGTTTCACCAAAGCATGAGTCCGATGCTCGGTGTTATTCTTAAGGACAAGTAAAAGCTGATACCTGCGAACGGATTTGCCATGTTGTAGAACTCGTATTTTCAACGTGTGCACAATGTCTTGTGACTGCAAAACAGTATCTCATTATTTATTTATGTATCTATGCATGCACATAATTTGATCTAGAAGGCAAATACCTCAGAGTTGTGCAAAGGTTAAGATTAGCACTATTCTGGTAGTAGCAGAAGCCATTTGCCTGTCTTTGAGAGCCTCCCAGTTCCAAAGCAAAGGTGGTTATCTTTTTGGAATGGAAAATAGTAATTAAATTGTTCAATAGATCAGTTTGTACTCGGATGATGGGATGTTATTAATCTTATTTGAGACAGTTTTATGGACTTTTGCAAACCTGACTAGAATACTGCAATGCCATCATTTCTATTTTAAATACTTTGGTTTTAGATTTGCTATTGATTAGTTTTTCCATTTGAAAATGAGTATTTTTGATGTGGGACAGAAAAAAACAGTAATTGGAGAGTGTATGCTTTAAAAACAACTTTTCATGGCAGTAGACTAGTGCTGAGTCATTTGAACTGTTTTCAAGTACGATTTCTGTAATAGGTGGGATTTTTCTATAGTGTGTGGCTAGATTTTAAAGCCCGGTTGTCTTCACAAATAAACCTGTATGTACTGAAGATACGTGTGACTTTATAAGGTTTATTTACATTGAAAATACATACTTGCAGCTTACTAACAGAATTATTGTTCTTACAATAACCATAAATGGCGGATTCATAGGAAGGCAGTAAACAAGCATGTGAGCTCAGATGCTTGCCATTTTGTTTATTTTTTACTTGCTTTCTGCGCTAGGGAGGTTCAGCTTAATGTTATCCTTCCCTTGTCACCTTTTCTTCACTTTCAGTTGGATAGAAATCCAACTAAAGGAGGAATGGGGGAGTTTGAAGACCCCCCTTCCTAACAGAGCCTGTCCTGGTGCAAGTTGAGGAGGGTTTGTGGTACTCGCATCCCACTGATCACGTTGCTAAATTCTGTCTTCTAGAAAGACAGGGGTTTTTGTCACTGAGTGTTCTTGGGACCTTAAATGAAATTGAACTGGGAAACTGGAAAATGGTGGATTATAGATTTGTTAACCCAGAAGTAGTCAGTTATGGGCTTGGAGGAGAGAATTCCCCCGCCTAAAGCTTTTGCTGGTAACATTACCATAGTTTGCAAGACATGCACTTGCACATCTGAAGGTAGGAAAATACTGAAGCAAATGTGGAAAAAAACCCCTGATGTGCTGTGGAACAGTATATCTGTGATGATTTTGTCTATAGTTAAAACCAATTAAAACAATTCTAAAATTGTTCATGATTACCACATTTGCAGGCATGAAAATTTGTCTGCTCTTAATTTAAAAAATTCAAGTAGGCAGATACACTCAGGTTTCAGCATTTTTTTTAATGAGAAACAAAATGGCCAAAAGCATTCTTACTGTTTCTGAACCACAGCAGATGTAGTTCTAAAAAGAGAGTCTGTTATGCTGCTGTGGACCACCTTGCAGATGAGTCCTCAGCCTGGTGTATTTTTAAGCTTGCAGAGAGTAGAGAAAGGTGAAAATAATCTAAAGAATATACTGTGCCATATAGCTGCTATGTAGGATGTTCTCTTTGTTCTGTTGCAAAAAAGTAGAGTTGGACAAGGCAGGATTTAAGCTTTTATATATAACTTCGGATGCTCCAGGCTTGTCTGAACCCCTAAATTAATTACAATGTGAGCCATATTAACTGTTTAAAAACTCAAACCCAAACTGGGTGCAGTCTGTCCATAGCTCGGGTGTATTCTCATCTGCAGTAGCAAGCCACTGGTCTGCCTTAGAAAGGTCTTGTCCTACTTTACAAGGCTTTAGGAGAGAGCTGAAGAACACTGTGAAAGTAAAATAAATGTAAATGCAATAACCCTTTGTTTAACTGACCTAAAAGATCCTAATTCTGTCAAGCTCTAATATTCTTTTCACACACTGTGAGACATATGACTATAAAGTTTGTGATTTTTTTTTTTATTTTTTTTTTTTTAATCCTAGATGTATTTACATTTTTAGAACCCGAGTCATGCGTTTGCTGTTTGGTGGAGCATATTTTTAGTATCTCTTAATTATGATGGTTTCCTGGTAGCCAGATAAAGTTTGGAGTTACGTGGAAACCTTTTCCCAAGCTGTGTTTCCTGTCGCGTTGGTCGGAAGCTGCTTCTTCCTCCAGGTGCTGCTTTAGTAACTGGAATCTTGGCATACACAGGCAGTTATTTTCAGTGGTTTATTCTGATATTTATTTAGACTTATCCTGTATTTTTCAAGGATCTCAAGTAAGCAATTTGTTTGTTTAGAGGGAATTTCCAAGGTAAGCCAACTTGATGAAAATGCTTATTGGGCAACTTATTTCTCTGCACTGGCTTTGCTTTTCCTCTTGACTAGATTATTTCTGGACTATTTAGAGTTTTCATATTCTGATGCAATCTATAAAAACACTAGTTAGAAAATTATTAAGGAATACATACAGTCATTTTTAGTGACTGATTTTTTAAATGAAGAAATATTTTGATAAAAAGTAATTCTGATAATTTTAGTAAAATATCTCTTCATGAAAATGCAGGCTTTAGAGAGTTGTCAGACAATAAATCTCATTTGGAACAATGCATATTTTTTCCAACAGAGATGATCTTTCTGTCACCGAAGTCCAGTGAAATCCTGACTTCATGTTCTAGTGAATCAGGATTTCAATTTTTTTAATTGTAATTATTTGAATATAGTTTTGGAAAAGTGTTTTTCTTTTACTTTGTAAAGAGACTGTTCAATCAGAGTTTAAAAGCAATTAAATCTTGTAGTTTTCACCCGATTTCTTTTCATTCCTATTTGAAAGAAAGACTGCGTGTACCTAATTCCCATATCTTATAAATTTTTTTCGAGTTTTGCCAACAGTCTCTCCCCACTTCTCAGCAAAGTGTAGTGCAAGAGTGCTCTGAACTTCATCCCTCATATTATCAAAGTGTATTCTAAATTCTGTCAAGAATAATTTAAACATTTTTGAGAAAAACTGCATTCTTTGAAGCGCTCCCTGGCGTCTTGTCTTGCTTTGATATTTTTACTTAAAAGGGTATATAATGAGGCAGTTGCAAGTATAAGTTATTAAGTCATAATGCACTTGAAAAGTTACTTGGCTGTCTGTCTTCCGTTGTCTGGTTTTATGTTTTTATCGTTCTGATTTTTGAAGACTTTCAGTTGTTTAGTGAATAGCCAGCTTATTAATAGGTTTTGACAGTCTCACACAATATTCTTGTAGCCAAATTACGATGTTACAGCCCGGATGGATGGGCAACAAGACGGGTGAATAACTGGTTGGCTTAGAGGGTAGCAGTTCATGGGTCATACTCTACCTGGAGGCTGGTAACAAGCAGCAGACTGGTTTTTCCCTAGAGGAGGTGATGGAGGGCACTCTCACCGAGTTTGCTGATGACACCAACCTGGGGGGGCCCCTGCAGGGAGACGGGCCGGGGACTGACCGACGGATGGACGGACGGACCGGGGAGCAGCAGCTCTGCAGCAAGGCCCTGGGGGTGTGGGGGGGCAGCCAGCTGGGCAGGAGCCAGCAGCACGCCTGGCAGCGGCGGGGGGGCACGTCCTGGGCTGTAGGAATGAGAGCACGACCGGGAGATCAAGGGACGGGATTGTCCTCCCCTACTCGGCATCTCTACCTGCTGTGTCCAGTTTCAGACCCCCCGGTACAGGAGGAACATCAAAAAACCTGGAGTGAGTTCAGTGAATGGCAGCTTGAGACTAATATCTTCAGTGAAAGCAAAAATCCCTGAGAAGAATACTTGCATACATCTTATGGTCTGGTTGAATGAGTCTACAAGAACCGGATGAGCTGTAGAGGGGGAGAAAAAGGGCATTTAGTCTAAGCTCCAGTTTTTGTGTTGCTCTATGTCTTTCCCTCTTTACAACAGATACATTTATGGATTCTAGTTCACAGGAGAACTATAAAGCAACATAATAAATTGAAGTAAACCGATTGTGTAACAGTATGAAAGTACCAAAAAGCCATCCATTTGGACAACTTGACATCTTTCACTTTCACGTTAGGTCTAGGGGATGTGTTAGCAACCTAAACAACCAGGGTTTTCAGCTGATTTTTTTTTTTTTTTTTTTTTTTTTTTTTGGTAGTCATTCTTCTAATTCGTTTTATTTGTAGCCATACGTTATTCAGGAAATCTGTTGTGCATAACTAGAAAATGTTTTAGATTAAAGTATGAAACGGTCACTTAGCTTATTGGTTGGATAGAAATTTTAGCTATTACGTCAGAATTTTAATTTGTAGGAAGTGTAAGTCAGGCATACGCATGATATCAGAAAATGGTGTCCTTTATACTTGAGGTATATGGTTGTAAGCTATTGTGATTTCTTCCTTTGGAGTTTGGATTCTTCTAGTATCTTGTTCACTTAAGATACGGGGTGGAGGTTTTCCCAGAAATAAAGTTCATTTGCAAATAAAAATATTTTATAAAGTCAATAAGAAATAATCTATCTTGCAGTCCTGGCTTTAATAAATTAAGCTTGTAATAGGAATACAGTGTCTGGTTAGCACAGCTTCTGGCTGCAGACAGATACCAGAAATGTAAATGAAGGTGTGAAAACATGGAAGTTGTACCAAATAATAATATTGTATTCCTAGTCTTGTCTTGATTTATAAGTCTTTGCCCTATTTGCATAGCTATATCGTGATTCCCCCCCCCCCCCCCCCGCGAAAAAAAGGCTAAGGAGGGGAACGCCTATAGGGAAAATGAATGCATTAAGGACTATACTCTGGGCACTGAATTCCCCCCCCGTCCCCGACCTTTAAGAGCACAGGGCAGTCCTTTTAATGACTGGAATTAGCTGATACAGCTTTCCAGGTCCCATTAGCTGATATAGGCAGGATCCATAGGGGCAGAAGCAGATGATGGCTATAGCTTTTTTCCTGCTGAGGTGTTTGGAGGAGTTGTCCCCTGAAACCTCCTGATAAATCCTCACCCGACTAGAGGAGGCGAGGGCAGTGTAGCATCTCAGTAGGGGTGTGCAGGTACCCAGAGGTCACTTCAGACTGGGGTGACTGGTTCCAGGGTAGAACTGACTTCCATGCTTCAACACCTGCATAGCTGGGTATTGCACAGCGGCTGCGATGAGCAGCTTGTAACAGGTCAAAACGTAGGCAGCTCGTGAGGAGGAGCGCAAGGCCAGGGAGAGCGCGTTGTTGAGCAGTGTTGGAGAAAATGAGGTTTTGTAGTCAGTGGAAGTTTTGTGGACGAGTGCTGCCTCTTTGCCTGGGCTGAGGAGGAGGCAGGCTGTAAGCTGTGCCGTGCCTGCGAGGGAGGTGAGCTGTGGGTTGGTCATGGGGCTGTACATCAGCACTTGAGTTTCCAGTTTTTAAGAAATGTTTTGCCTCCTTTTAGTTCTATTCTCTTAAAAGTCAGAGCTGGTGTAGAATTGAAGTCGCCTTGTATTTGGGTTATCATGGCAAATCCTGTAAGCCTGCATCTAATTGTGAATTAGCATTTTCTCTGTAGTCTGGTTTTCTTTCTGTGCATAGCAGTGTGATTAAGAAATAGGTGCAGTTACTAACTCAAAGGTACAATGTTATGGTGAAAGGAAAAATGCAATAGTATTTTAAGTGTGTCAGGTCTCAGTGATGTCTGTAAGAATTTGTATGTGGACATGAACTGCATATGAGGGTATATGGATGACACTTTTTCTTACAACTGCTTTGGTTCTGGCTCTATTCAGCGTTTTATAAACATGTGAAACTACACTTGGATTATGGAAAACATAATTCAGAATAGCTTTGTAAAAGAAACAATACACCTATTTTTTTGGTTTTTTTCAGGTTTGACTGTTAGCTTCATCTAGCCATCCTTAGCATTTCTGACAACAAACAGAAACCCCATATGTAGCAGTTTGGTTTTGCTTAGCCAAGCAACTTTTATTATACGTGGCAGAGCATGAAATCATGCAGCAAGGTTCTTGATGTTAATTCTCTGTAACTGACTTTGGAGAACAAGCCTATGACAACTCTTCAGCTACAGTATTTTGAGTTTCTTTGGAATAAGTCAGCACAGCAGGCAGCTGTTACCATTTAGCTTTGGCCAGTGATGATTTCAACAGTTAACAGGACATTTTAGGCAAAATGAAAAAAACAGAGGGTGCAGTACTAAGAAAAAACTTGTATCAGTCTCATATGTTCTTTGGATACTGCCTCTGTTCTGGGGTTAAAAATATCCTGAAGTACCAATATAGAGTGCAAAACTGTCAGAATATATTATGAGGAAGACAGGAAATTTCTGTTGTCAGTGAGAGCCGCCGGCTTTTATTATTACAATTGAATAGCATTTCTGCATCATACACAATGTTATTAATAACTGCTCATCATTCAGGACTGTAGTAAAGGAGTTGCTCCAAGGAACATAGCGTCATTGTACACCACAGTGTAATTGGTAATTAAGATGTGTTGACTTAGAGGAAAATGCTTTCCTTATTATACACTGACGTTTTACTTCTGAAATCTGCTTTAAGAAAAAGATTTCAGCTTATTTACTGATGTCTTAATATTTGGTGTGTCAGTCCAGTTTTGTGGCTCCTTTTGCAACTATCGCAGCTCAGTTGCTTGTATATATGATCTCTGACCTTGATGCAGGCAACAGAGTGAATTACTGCTCTCTGATGTTTTTGCCTGGATTAATAAAACATTTGGATAATAATCTCCATAATCGTAAATGCTTTTAATGAATTTCCTTATTGTAAAATATCATTAACATAACATTTTCCCTGGAAGACTGACATGGTGCTTGTCCTAGAAAACCTTATGCTCTTTCAGCATTTATCCGTATGGATGCCATATTCTAGCTGTGTCTGTCTGGTGTGTGAAAGCTTGGACATTTTTTACCAAGCAGTATTTGTTGGAGCTTCCCTTAATGGGTAGAACAGCCCAGACCAGCAGCTCTTCTCGCCACCCCCATCCTTTCCATCAGCAGCTCAGCTAGCAAATTCTTTTTTCTATTGTAAGCAGAGAGCTCGTGAGACTGGTTTAGAAAAATGAACAGAACTATGAGAGGAAGGGCTTCAGTTTATATATTCCTCCTAAAAAGCATTTTTTTTCTAAAGCATGTTCTAATTGTGGTCTGGCTAGAGTTAGTACTTCAATAGCTACCACATCTTTTTATTCTAGAAAATGTTATTCTTCACTAAACAGCATGATTCATTTCTTTGTACATCCTCCGGCCAGTCAGTGACTCGTGTAGAGCAGAACGGGAGGGAAGGAGTTCTTCTAATGATATTCAGTCTAATACTTCTTTCACTGTAGGAGGAAAGAGGAACTGCTAGAGACCCAGCACAGATACCTATAAGCAAATTTTGGTTGTCACTGTATGTCTGTGCAAGATATACAAGCTGGTCCTTTCTGCTTGGTCTTGTATCAATAACTCATGGCAGTTGGCTCTGCTTTTTTTGGTGTCAGTATCATCACCGTCTTCTAGCACATTCTTTGCTGCTGTATATAGAAAAGACCCTGTATATTGATATTAATGACTGTGTGGTGTTGTCATTGAAAACAGTACTGTTTACCTACCTCCTGTTGACTCAGGCTGCCTTCACAGTTTCTGTGGATACATACCTGCACTACATGTAGGATATTCTTCAAAGGATTTTTCTAGTCTGTCTGGAAGCTGACAAAACCAGAATCTCACACGCATGTGCATGCACACACATATGTATGTACGTGTATTTACATATAAGCATACATACATATATATCTATCCACTTGTATTGTGGTGGAAATGTGCTGCAACATTCAAATTAAAAGTATTACTTTTGTGTGTATTAGTACATATGATAGCAGAAGCATCATTATCTGATAGCTTTTTTGGCCGAATTATGAGATGCTGGTTATTGATGGACCGTGCATTGAGGTGTTGCCGTTTACACAGTTGAAGAAATCTGCATCTTGCCTCAAGATAAATAGTTATGACATCACTTTAATTTGAAGGTTATGCTGCCTAATATAGTATTCTCTCATTTTTAAAATATAGTTGCAAAGCAAAGAAGCCTTCTTTTATAACAGCCTGTGTTAACAGTCTGTCGTAACAGTCTGTCAGTATTGAACTGGTTCACTAGCTTTTAAATTCTGAGAGTCAGGGGATATACATGCAATATTTTATTTGTTTGTTTGTTTTATGCTCAGCTGAGCTAGATGCTGAACATGCACAGAAGGTTTTGGATATGGAGCACACCCAGCAGATGAAGCTAAAGGAACGTCAGAAGTTCTTTGAAGAAGCCTTCCAGCAGGACATGGAGCAATACCTTTCTACAGGATACTTGCAGATAGCAGAGAGGCGAGGCAAGTTTTAAAATACCTTCTGTGTAATCCACAAACTCACAACTTGGAGAACATTGTTGAGGGGTCAGTGTCAGCAGCGGTTTTAATGCTTACAGAGGAAGCATTGCAGTGTCTAAATTCTTCCTCTAAATTATCCCAAACTTTAGGTTCCAGGGGAACTAGACACCTTAGAAAATCAGTCAGACTCTCTGCTCATTGTATGAGGAAATGCAAAGCACTGAAGTACATCTGAAACAGCACTTTTCTCTGCAGCTGAAGAGTGCATCCATATCTATACAGATACGGATGGAGGTGGCCGCTTCTGTCCACTGGAGTTTCAAAGCCTGGGATTCTTACCTGGCAGGAGGTGCCTCAGAAAAATTTAAAAAGAGCAGATGAAAGCTCAGTGTTGTATTTCAAAACAGTTCCCAGGTGGTAGCTATTTCCACTGTCTATGTAACATACAGAGTATGTGATTAGGACATAGGAGATCAGATTAAGCTCTCTCCTTGTTACAAGATGACTCAAGTCTGGCATCTCTTGACTGGTTAAAGCACAAGAATGCCATAGACTGCAGACACTTCTGGGTGGGAGGTATCCATCTGTTGGACGAAAATGCAGGGATTGTAGGACCAGAAAGCAAGCAAGCGGGAGATTACATTGCTCATGTGGCAGGAAAAAATGTAGAGATTCTGTCCCAGCTCCAAGACCAGTTCTGCTCTCCTTCGTAATGTTGGAGCAGGGAATACAATCCAAGATTGCCATTTCTCTGCATGAGTGCTATAAACATTCATCTGCAAGATGCTCTAGATTGGTTGCTAGGACAGGCTTCCGTGAAGTAGGATATGTAAGTCTAAGTTCCCCTGGTCTAGGAAGGAATTGAGTTTGAGTCTCCTGCTTTCTGTGTGTGTATATATATATATACATATATATATAGTCCACTTAGACTAAAAGTGGGCATTGTCACTGGCTAGTCCTGGATGTACGGCTCTGTTAGAGGGTTAGAGTACCTCACTTTCTGAACTTCAGGGTTGCAGTATAATGCACAACCCATGTATATGAAAGAAACTTAATGAAAGATTTGATCCTGCATACATGTAAAACTACAGAGCTATAGTATATTTGGAAAAAAACCCAATTAAATGGTAGGATTTCATCTCAGTTCACATATGAAGGCTTTTAATAGTATAATTGTTAAATTTAGATAAACCATTAAACTGTTCATTGTAATATTTGATGTTATACATGCAGCAACTGGACTTAAATCTGAGTACCCCTGAACTTACTTGTTCTGTGTTTGTATGTTTTACTGTTCAAGGAAGAAGAAGCTCATCCAAGTATTTAATTCCCTTGCAAATTGTCATTGACATATTGACAGTCATAAGTAATTTTCTTGAGTAATTATTAATGTTAAATCCCGATGCTGAGAGAAGATATTGGGTATCAGCCTAGGTTTTACATGCTGCTGTCATTTATTAGACTGATTGATTGAATGAGGAAGAATGGCTGCTCTCTATTAACCTTAATCATTATTTCTGAATTTTCATGTCCCTTTGCATATTGACATTTAGTGATTGTGTGTTTAAATGTGTTTGTTTTTCTCTAAAAAGACTTCTAGTTGAGAGAATTGGAAAGCAGTGTTACAAAATTAAAAGTTTCAATCTTTGCCCCTAAGGCCCATCCTAGCATATTTCTGACAATGCTATCGCTATAAATACTGTTGCTAAAAATGTTTTGGTTTACAAAACAGTAATGGACATCAGTTTCACAACAAAGATTGCACAGAGTACTCTTGGATTTGGGCTGAGATTGCTGCTGAGCAGCTCCTGTGGGTGTGCTCCTTCCATATCTAATTTAATTATTACTAATGCATACAATTATAGCAGCTATTGTAGGCTTTATAGGTAATAACATCATGTAGCTGATTGTCACTTTGCTCATTGCACTGTTTTTACTACAGAACCAATTGGAAGTATGTCTTCCATGGAGGTGAATGTGGACATGCTGGAACAGATGGACCTAATGGACATGTCTGACCAAGAAGCACTTGATGTCTTTTTAAACTCAGGAGGCGAAGACAATAATATGCTTTCTCCCATGCTGGGTATGATACTAGTAATGACAGCGTGCTTAGAGACAAAGTGATAAATCCCTGGAATTGCTCTAATTTGTAATGGATTATGTTATCTCATAAAACATTACACTTTACATATATTGAGTATTTTTCATTAGTGGTTTTCAAAACATTACCATTTAGTTGCAGTACAAGAGAGCTTGCTGCAAAACTACTTGATATTTCTGGACTGTCTTTCATCTAGTTACTACAGCTTCATGTTGTGCTTATCACTATATGGATAGGTAATGTGTTACAGACTGCTTTTAAGGTGCATTTTTCTCTGTATAAAGTTAATAGGGGACATTTTAACAAACATCAACAGAAAGTTTGCGATAGGTTTTTATTTTAAGGCTGCTTTCTTAGAATTTCTCCAGAATTTTGGCATTTTGAAGTAAATTTGGACCAGTTGTATATAGTGTAAGGTCTTCAGTGAGAGATATTCAGAGACATGGTTCAACATAGTAGTCCATATATATGAAACATGATGATGTTCTGGAAGCTTCTAAAGAGTGATTTTGATACTGCAGGTCTTTCATGTAGCCTTCTTACTGCTAGTAATGTTAATTAGATTAAATTAATCCAAAATTTTGTTTGTGTGTTCTGATGAACAAAACCAGATTCACATTTTGGCAAGTTGCAGCATGATGAGGGATCTGCTTAAAGCAGGGAATTAGTAATACTGGATACTTTATCCACCAGGGAAGTGTGCTTTCTTAATTAAAAACTAATTTTAGTACTAAAATGCTTTTTTGCAAAGGAGCCAAAGTAAGTTTTCTTGAGGGAGATGATGAAACTCCTTTAAATGTACTTAGACTTCTTTTGAAAATGCAGGTTGAAATATTTTTATAAAAGTACCTGCAGTGAAGAAACAGTGTACTTTAAATCCTATCCTGTATCTTGGGATATGTAAAGAAAAATGTTAATAATATCCTGGGGCAATTTTCTTCCTCCCTATGTAAAGGTGGTTATTACCTGCTGTGAACATGAAAAGCTTACACTAAGTAGTCAAGGCACACTTGAATACTAAAGGTTTTCGTGTTTTATTGCAAAAACTAAATTCAGATGGCTGGTTTTGGATAGGCATCGAATTCATGCATTAGTAAAGTTGATCATTGTTTGAGCATGCAAGTAGTTACAGAGTCTAGGACTGTTTTCCCCTTGCTGGGTCTTTGGCAGATGTTGGACCAAGAAACTTCGTGTTTTAACAACAAAGGTAACTGGATTATCTAAGGAAGTGTAGAAACTACTAGGTGCGGTTGTTTTTTCCTGAATAGATGTAAAACTGATTAGCCTTTGGAAAAAACTATATAATTTATTTTGTGCTGTAATGTAAGTAATACAGTGTATATATAGATAGTGTATATATATTTATTATATAGATGCACATACACTGTAATTTAATGTGCCAGTGCTGTAATTTTCTAGCACTGTAACCTGAATGCAGAGGTTGCATAGGCTTGCAGGAAGACTTACTCCTCTACAATTACTACTACTACTGCAGTGTAACAGTCTTGTGAATCTCGCTGTTGTGATTCCAGAGGATTCATTTCCCTCTGAATTAGAAGGGATTTCTGTGCTTGCTTTAAGGACCTGGCACCCTAGTATCAAGCCAAATATGCAATAGTCTGCATTCTCAGAAAAATGAGATGGCTTAAAGGTAACTCTTCATTTTGCTGTCAGTGGAGAACTGGGTTGGTCAGGGCAAGATTTGTTTCACAGTTTTACTGAACACCACAGAATGCAGGTAAGTTATTTTAGTAACTGGTAAAAATGAAAATCAGCTCAAGACATTAAAATGTTTTCAAATTTCTCTTGCTATAAACGTTGCCAGCTTATGGGCATTGGTTTTGCAACATTTCATGATAGTTGGTAAGTTGAATGGAAAAATTTACTCACCTCTGCCACTCCAGAAAACTCTTCCTCTGTGTGTTGTGCAAATTAATCTAATGGATGCTGGTGTGCACAACATAAAGACAGGTGTCTTTAGAAACATCTTCCTAGTATCACTTGTGTTCAATATAAATTCATGTACTACCCGAGGAAGCAACTCAGTAGTCGTGCTAGACATCCTGGACTGACAGGGTCAGTTGGAGTGGCAGGGGGTTTTCAGTCCAGGCAGGCTCGTCAGCTCTCAGTTGTGAATGTTGTACCAGATGTTTATCAACTTGTGTTGAAACTGGAGACCTGCTGAGGGCATGTTTCCCCCTGGAGTTCTGGGGTCCAAGAGAAACTAAAACAATGTCACAGGGCTACTTGCTATCCAAGTTTAGGTCCAGAGTTTAAGACTGCAGCTAGTTAGGGCAAGAAATGTGCCTGAGCAACAGTGTCTAGTACAACAAGCTTCTGTTGCCTCTAGATGCTGTTGAGACTGTTTTCTTGTTAAAATTTAACTCAGATACTTGGTAAGCATGTGGGGACCAGTCACAGGGCAATGTAGTGTGAATGGCTCTGCAAACAGCATTAGCAGAGGTCAGGTGTAGTGATCAGCTTGTTTCCATCTGACCCTCTTGAAACCTTTTTATATAAAATCCCACAGGATATTTAAGAGTATTTTCTCAGTAAGGTTACTCAGTGCGGAAGTTGGGTGCCCTGACTATGGAGAAACCCTTGTTAGGTATAGTAGGGAAGGAAAAAGGGGCTTTGTTTGGCAGATCACATCATAGAAAGATTGTTCAGATGTGTCCTTCTTTTTCCTTCTTATTTACTGCCAGGAAGCGTCCAGAGAAGAGGATCTAAGATATTTGAAATCTGAACTCTCAAACTCCATTACACTGAACTTGCTTAGAAGTCTTTTTGCACAGGCTATGGAGGAAGCATAGTCTTAAAACCCCATTCCTGTGCACTCGAGCTATGATACAGCTTTACCAGAGGAATGCTTTCATGCTGTGGGCAAGAATTTGTTTTGCTTCTGTATCTTCATTTTTAGTCAAAACTGGAGATTACTATTATTCCCTGTCTCCTAGGTTTTTGGGGGTTGATCAGTTTGTTTGTTTTTATTTCACCCAGGTTTATTTGTGGTGTTCTGTTGGACAGAGTTTGTCTGGAGGATTTTCCTATTGGTGACAATTCTCAGCACATGCTGAAGTCTGAATGGACTTTGTGAAAGCCAGTTATGAGCATTAAGTGGTCTTGGCTAACGGGCAAACTGCAATCTTACCTTATTTATCTCGAGCATTAGCAGTACTAGAATGAGCAAGAGACATACACACCATCAGAAACAGATTAAAACCAGCCTGTGGCTTGTATTTGAGATCAACTTCTGAAAAGCCAAAAGGCAGCTTTGTGTTTTGGGAGGGTTTTTTAATGGTGCTTTGCAAAAGAAGCAAACCAGCATGAGTGCAACTTATTAACCGTCGTTGAGCTCAGTTAATATACTGACTTCTCAATTCACTTGCCACAGCTTGATTTTTGTTGTTGTTCTTTTCCCAACTATAAGGGCCCGATTCCAACACCTACGTGAATGAGATAAGTCTTCAGGTTCCGAGCCAGTCTGAACTGCGACAGAAACTGTCTTCACTGTCATCAACCTGTACCGATTCTGCCAGCCAAGACGCAAGTGAAGGAGAGTCTCCAGTTATTCAGTCTGATGAAGAGGAAGTTCAAGTGGACACTGCTCTTGCTGCTGTAACTGAAAGAAAGGGTGCTTCAGATGTTAGTGATGAAAGTGACTCTCTAACTATTTGAATCTTAAAACCATATCCTTTAAGAATGACTTCTGAATGAATGAACAAGTGAATGAAGAGCTTGCCTGTGTAACAATTTGCTAGCCAAGCATAACAGCCAGATCTTTTTACTTAGTAATACTGCCTTTTTACAAAATTGCCAGTCATGTGGAGGTTGGTTTTTAAAAAAAAAAAAATGCCTAAAGCACACACACTTTAACAGTAGTCTTGGGGCTCAGGGGAGCAGTAAAACTGTTGTATATACTATGTATAAGAGAATTAAAGGGGAAAGATAACAAGTTACTTTGACCACTAACCTTTAAATGGCTGATTGGAAATACTTAAGACTTGATGTGTAATAATGAACCCAGATTGTTCCTTGCATGTTTTCAGCTGCTGCAACTGAATATTTAGGATCCAAACCACAATGAAAAGTTATTTTATTTTCTACTCTTTACTACCTACTGTCTGCCTACTGCCTTTGTCTACTAATGCAGCAGTGTCTACTCTCTCACACTTCTTATTCAGGACCAACTTAGTTATCATAGGTGTTAAGGAAAAAAAAAAGAAACTGAAAAGGAGGAGAGATGCATATTGAAATGTTACACTCCTCGTGGAGCAGGTATCTTAGCATTGTACAAGCTGACTCCTCTTTCGAGATAAAATAAAGTATTTCTATCCCAACCATGTCTTTTACTTGATTACCCAAATATTTTATCCATGACAGTGAACAGAGGAGACTAATTCAGCAATTAGAAAACAAAATGGTTATTTATATTGAGCACCAGTGTAATTTACTTTTTGCATGGTAACATCTGTTTGACTACACTGATGCAAGCCAGCAGTTTAAGGGAAATAAACCTAAGTAAGTGAATTAATTATAAATTAAGCATGTACATTTTGTAAGCCTTAGGACCTATAGCTGTCATCATCTTCCTGCCATTATTCTTCTCTAAACTTGAGGTCTGAACATGTCTAACACCTGTTTTTTGTCAAGTCTCACACTCTATTTGCAGGGATCTGCTCTCCTTTGAGAAGGCTCCTGGCTCCTGCTCTTCATGCACGGAGGGAAGGAATGTAATCAGAAACAGCGTAAGTAAAAGGATGAGCTGTGATGTAGATCCCTTCCAAAGACCTGCCCTGACAAAACTAATGGTTGGCAATGAGGCATCTCCTGCTGCTCGCCATCTGGGAAGTGGCCAGTTTCCTTAAGGATTCACTCTATCTCCTGTTACCTGATAATGTGTTTCCTGACCCCTCTCTAGGAAATGAAAGCTAGAAGCTCACTACCTACAATTAGATATTTACTATTTAATGAGGCATCTGTTGAAAGAAATTTTTACTTTACTCACTTTCCAGAAGAGAGACAAAATGTCCAAAAAAGTTTTGTTTTTTTATTAAACCTCGTAGTACAAACCTGGAAAGTAAACAAAAAACTGGCAATAAACAACATGAAGTCTTTCCTTACAAGGAAAGAGAGCAGAGCAGCGCTAATAAATTAAATGTCAAACTGTAAGCCATAGTCAGAAGTTTACTGTCAAGAGGGAAAAGTACACAGCAAGGCCATAAAAACCAGACAACCACATTTGAAAACACTTGACTCTGTTTATGTTATTGTTAAATATTCCAAAACAGTTCAGTCTTCTGCAACAACAACCAACAAATTGTATTATAGGACTTTCCTGACAGTCACCACTGGCAAGCTCAGTGCAATATGGGTAGCTACGGTATTGTTGAATTCAATTACGAAACAAAACAGTTTGTGAAAACATTTTCCCTTTTTTATTCCACACATACTGTACACACAACCAGAAAAGGGCAACAGCTACTCCATTATTATTTTTTGTTGTTGTTCAGTGATGTAAGCAGCACTTATAAATGTTACAAGAAAAACCCTGTAAGCATCCAATCCAACCGATGAAGAAAGTGAAACGTAAGGCTTTTCTTCATCTTGTCTCTTCACCATCCCTCCCCCCACCCCAAGAAAAGGCTCAAGTATTTAAAAAAATTTACAGGCATATGTACAAAAGGTGTGATTTTTTTTTTTTGTTACAACATGAAGAGAAAAAATAGACAAGATGAAAGCAAATGCATTTTCACATTCAAAAGAAATATGCAGACCTGCTAGTGGCTCTAAATGTGATCATATAATGAAACAAATTCAAAACAAAAATTAATGCTTGACTGTGTAAAGGTGTGAAAAACAGCAGTGGAATGGAAATGGAATGTTAGAAAGATTGCACGTCTATGACAAAAGAAGCACTTATGGCTTCAATCACTTTTTTTTTTTTTTTTTTTTTTTTAAAGGATGCTATTGAAGGGTTTTTGATAAAGTAGCCAACAGCACCAAAAAATAACAGAATGGATTTCCTAATGAAATCAGGCACAGTTTTCCCTCACATGACTCCTCAAGGCAGGCAGTCTTTTTTCCTCCTTTTTTTTTTTTTTTTTTTTTTATTTTTTTTTTTTTCCCCCTCAAAACAGATGCATAGTGATGTGCTGGTAAAAGAGAACATACTCCAAATCTCCTACTTTTGCCTACAGTTAGGAAACAAAGTCCATCTTCAGCTGCCATAACCTCCCAAAGAAAGTGTGTATTCTCCAATTTAAAAAATTACAAAACTCATCTTGCCGTGACAGAATAAAAGACAGCCAAAGTAAAGCAATTTCTTTCAAGTTTTTGTCTCCTATCCCTTTTCTCTCTAGAAAAATCTGCTCACATGACTGGAGAACAAATTATAAAACACATCAAACTTTAACCTATTCAAAAAATGGGTTAAAAGCCTTTTTTCACAGTTACCAAAAAGGCTTTTTATTTTTTTCAGCCATAGGGACAATACAAATTAATATTTTATCAGCCCCTTGCCGGTTTTAAAACAGTGAACATACGGCAGTTTAAAAAAATCAGACTGCTGTATCTATCTATTCTAAGTACAAAAAAAAATTCAACAGTTTAATGCTAAAACAAAATTAGTTCTCTAAAACCAGAAGAAAATCTTCTTTAGAGCTAGTGCAAAGACAGCTTGTATTCTACAGCAAGTACTCCAAACTATGGTATAATAATTACAAAAAATATATATAAATTGACAAAATGAGAGTGTTGGCATCTTCAGGATTAACTTGAAGCACTTTTGGATGAACTGGAGGATGAAAGCCTAGATGATGGCACGTCAACTGTCGCTCTCTTACGAGGTCCTCTTTTTGGTGTAGGCTTGCTGATACAGTTCTCAATGCTGCCATTTTTACCAGATACTTTTCCGCAGATTTGATTGACTAGACTGATTATTTGTTCCTGTTCAGGAAGTGGGAAAAACAAAACACAAATTAGCATCTGCTCTTTCTCCAGTCACTTCTGATGAACAGAGATGTAGTGCTGGCTTTTTTGACTGAAAGCATTTAACTGGGGGGAAAAAAATCTATATATTTGCAAACTGTGCAGAAGCTTGGCTCATATACTACTTACTTAGAACCAGGAGTTTTGTAAAAAGTACTGTGTAGTAGTCCAAATACTGCCCTTGCTGAAGCTTTCCCCCTCCAAACTTAAAGACAGTAATCAGCAGAACTTAGAAACGTCTGAGCTCTGGCCACCAAACAAGATTAAAGAAGCTGGGCTGCAAGGTTACTACTTCACTAGGGTCAGAAACGTTCTTCAGATACAATTTAAAACCTGCTGCCATGCAGAAAAAGGGCTACAGGTCCATGGCACCAGGATCGGCAAGAGACAGAGGAGTCTTTGAACTGCACATCAAAGTGTCTTAGCTACAACGCTACTCCTAATTCCATTGCATTCAGGGATTTGATGAAGTTTGCGGTATTGAGGGGGAGATTTTTCTGAACTGGCTGTCCCGTCCTAGTGAGAATGTTGGGAAGTTATTTTTGTGCAAAGTTGAAATAGCTTCTCAATTAAGTCTGCCTAACAGTTAAATAGATTTAATAAATGGCACTTGACATGCAGGTTATCTCTCTGCCCATTCATAGCCTGCCCCCCCAAAATCTGTAATAGTAACCAGGCATGCAGTTAGTATCTTTCAGAAATGTAGAAACTTTGTGACAGTTTTTTACTTTCGAAAAAAATAATCACCATCATCCAGTATCGAAGGAGAGGTTTTCTTGCCTTTCCCAGTGCAGCCTAAAATATCTACTTTGTAATTACAAAACCTAGCAAAAATAATTATTGTATGTGATTCTGCTGGAAAGAGTGGCTTTCAAAACCTCAATAGAATTAACACGGGATGTAAGGGACTGAATAATCTCAGGAATAAGAGAAATACATTAAAATTTCTGAATAACTTCCTGAAACGTTTTGGTGTTTATCGCATTACAAAGGCAGTTTCACCATTGTCTGGGCTTTGTAGGTTGCACTTGTTTATATCTACAGTACCTGATATCAGAACAGAGTCTACAATCAATTAACGAAGCTGCAAGGGCATGATCTTCCTCAGACTTACTTTGACCTTTTGGGTTTCTCTGCCATGCCTCTATGCACATACATCAGAAACTGCTGAGAAGCCCGTCTCAAAAAGCTACTTGTACCAGCACTGATCTCCAAGAACTGATTTTATACTTTCTCCCACTGCTTCACTATCCACAGTTCAGGCTAACAGTAAAAAGCTCCCCCACTCTCTATTCCCCACCCATCCCCTCACACTCAGTGGAGAAACAGAGCTAACCAGACAGGTGGAGAGACGTTTCCTGACTGTTCTGCAGTGCAGCATTAGCCCAGAACCCAGGCACAGTCTTAAACCACCAGCTTGAGTTCTGTGATTATTCATCGTCACATCTGCTTGAAGCCATTACCAGACCTCTCATCTAAAAGTACTCTACGAGTTTGCCTTAAAGAACGTTCAGGCTGGATTGGAGTAACTCAGTGTGAACTTTCAGTTATCAACAAGAGAGAAGTTATCCTACAGTACACAAGTTACCATAAGTTAACCAGTCAAAGCATTGCCTCATGTTCTACAGCATCCCAAAGCATTAAATGGCTTCTATGTGCTGTAACACATATTCATGCAGTTTACGCTTAAGGTTTCATCTTTGTAATCACGTTTCCTTCTATTTCTTTTACTTAATCATAATAAAGCACCTTCTTCCCACACCAAAAAAATCAAGCACAGTCTCCTGAGGTCTTGGTAAGACAAAGGCAGAGTTAAGTGTGCTCCCACGTTTTCAGTATCAAAGCTCACCAGCATCACAAAGCTCTATTGTACAGACCTCATCATAACGGTACATCATTTTCAGTCCCCGACAAGACTTCTGTTTTTCCACATGCCGCAGGGCACACTCCAAGCAGAAGACAACATTTTCGTTCTCCTGTACAACCTATATAAAAATGCAGGGGGGCGGGGGGAAGAAATGCAGTAAGCTCCAAACTGTAGCCATGTTATACACACAGTATTGAATTATTGTCTGAATTATTAAACCTGTATTTTAGTACAAGTTAGTAGAAGGAGCATAAACAAGAAGCATTACACATTGTGAAATTATTCAGAATGTGTAAGAAGAAAGTACATATCCCTTTTTGAGTCCTAATGTTGGCAAATACATATAATTTATTTCAAAAAAACACCAATAGTAATGAATGCCAAATTTGAATAACGATGTATGCATGAAGCTTTTATTGGTATCTAATATGTAGCCGAAAGATTTCCTGAAAGCAACCATTTCCCATTACTTCAAATGCTGTCTTGAATAAAGATAAAATCAAAAGCTTAGCCACAGGATTCCTCAGCTACTGTCTCATTCAGCAGAGGTCACATTTGCTCAGCTGGCTACCTGCCAAGCCTACACCATCGGCTTGGAATTTGACAACCAAGTTGAGTTTTTGTCCCTTACTGCTGTTAAGAGTGACAAGGAAAAATCCCTCCCTCAATTACGCTTACTCCAGAGCAAACGGACCAGAATTAAGAGGGTTTGGTTGGTTGTTTTTTAAAATAAACTCATTTTAAAGTTACTTCAAACTAGTGCTGCTTAAACAGGGGTCTAAAACACAATATAAACTGAACATATTCTGTCTTAGGGAAGGAAACGGCTACATCTGATCATTTAACAGTTACGTTGTATTTCCATCAAAAACCTAACATTTATAACCAAAAAAACCCCAAAAGATGCCAGAAAAAGGACTGAATATGCACTCACATGCACTGTATTATGTTTATTTAAATATCTGATCTTGGAATTAAGTGGTACATAAGGTTGTGGGAGAGGCTTTTGGTAATTTTAATGAAATTGCTGTATTTCTAGATGTTCTGCATATAGCTAAAAACTTGAAAGTGTCACCACAGTGGTTAGCACACCTTCAAAAGCCAGCAGGCAATTACTTCTAAAAAGAGAAAAAGTTTATGGGCGTGACTTCTATTTTTGAGCAGGCAGGTTGGCAAACAGCATCTTAGCTTGATAGATAGGATACATCTACCCTGCAATTTAGCTTGCAGGGAAATTGTCGCAGCACAGGCTGTAGCTGTATGCCTGAGACTCGGGGCATGTATTTGAGTTGCTAGCTCATCCCGAGAACTGTTACGCCATGATTTACTACTACCGGCAACCTACAGGTATCGTTCTTACCCCTCCTAGTGCAATGCAGACATGCTCATGGGTGTCCGAGAGCAGCTGAGTGACTAGGGCATCCCTTCCTTACAGGGGGAGGGAAGCCAGCTGACACTAGCCGTTGTCTTCTGTCACCACTGCCCAAGGTGATAAATGTTCTGACACAAACCAAATCAACATCTCCACGTCTTGTGTGGAGTGCATGAGATGACTCCATAGTCATGTGCTGTCTCTCAAGCACTTATAGCCCATTAGAGTACCTTAGAACAGGGGCACAGTACCCCAGCGGTGCCAAGTGATTTTACTCACCATGGAAAGGTAGCACAGGTGCTGACAAATCTGACATCTCCTCTCTGACGTTTCTAACTGCAACCACTTTCGAGGCTTTTTCTTTCCATCCATCCCCGTGCTGTTGCTGTCGTGGCTGCCATAGCGCGCTGAAGAATGGAGACCTGCCTCGTAAAGCTGCCGCCGCTGCCTCAGCTCCGTGTCCCTGTGAATGTTTTACGCAATTAGACATTGGCATCGCCTCATACCACCACAAAGCCACGTATAATCACCCTTTTACCACGATCATCACTGAAACCTTAGCTCCACACAGCAAAGCCCTGAGTGTTGTTGGAGGTTGGTGCCATTCCCTACGCATGGCGAGAGACAGCCAGCACCACAGAAACGCTGCCTAATTGCAAAAGCTATCTCCGGATTTTAACAGCGACCACTGTATCAAGCCAGTGGTTCTCAAACTGCTCCTCAGAGAACTGGGGACTGCCGAGTACTTCCTGGAGGTCGATGGTTGCTCGGGGCCATGTGGAGAGTCGGGAGATGTGGCTAACATGACTGTCATTCCTGAAGTTGCCAAAAGCCACCTTGAGGAGGAGGAGCCGTTGCTGTCAGCAGTAACATAAGCCACCTTCATCAGGAGGCAGAGATGAACCAAGGACCTGCTGCCATGAGGTGCTTCAGGCAGGAAAGGGGGAGCAGGGCAAGTGATTGTGCCAAAGGACGAAGATCTTGCTGTACACCCAGGGGAAAAAGAAGGAGATGTCAATTAAGAATAAAGACTAAGCCCTCCAGCCGCCCTTCACCCACGGCGTCCGCAAGGTGGACAATACTTCCTATGCTGAACTATACAGCATTAGGAGAGCAGGTCGGGTTGGAGCCGAGTGGAAGACAGCAAGTGTGGAGTAAGCTGAGCAGATGGAAAGGGAGAATAAAAAAGCTCACCACCAGACACAGCTGAAGATGGGTGGAGAGCCAAGCTAAGCAAATGGCATGGGAAAACTGAGCAACCAAGGCAGATCAGGAGGGGAGGCAGCAAAAGACACAGAACAAACAAGCAAAACAAAACAAAGGAAAAAAAAATATGGTACAGTGTTCCACTTTGGTTGGTTTTTTTCAGCTTTTGTTGTTTGGGGTTTTGTTTTACATAAGCAGCCACAGGAAGGACCAATATCCGCCAGAGAATTCCAACCTAAACATGAGAACAAGTTTGAGAACCACTCTGATAGAGGTCGATGTGATGGTCTAACAGCAAGCACCAACATTTCTGTTTCACCTTTCGCACTTGCAGACTTTTCCTCTTCAAGGAAAAAAAAAAAAAAGAAAAAAAAAAGGCACTTGGAAGTGATTATTCCCACAGGGGAACCAGCTGCAGGTAAAGCAGTCAGCACACCTCTTTGTATTTCTTTCTGAACACTAAAACAACACATGGGCTGTTTTCCCCTTCAATATGTCACTGGAAATTTTCCAAATGAACATGCTAGTTAGTTAAATACAGTTTGTAGATTCCATTCATCAAAACTTTCTTGACATCTCGAGTACCAGTTGTCACAAACTTGAAAGATAGGTAGCAACTACATGGTAGGGAACAAAAGAGAAGATCATTACACAGGAAGCCAGGCAACATTGTATTTTCTTTTTTTACCTATCTTAAGAGAAACCCTAAACATGTTTCCTTAATACTGGGAAGAAAAAGGAGTGTGAAGGTTTTTTTTCTTTAAAACATTCCAAGTTCTAATGCAAGATGCATTAGCACCCATGCATAAGCTGCTCACTTATTCAGTGGTTTAAATCAAGACAACTTTCTGCATACAAAGTACCTCCTACAACTGTAGTGTAACAATCTTGATGCTGAAGACAAGGGTTCCTGGTGCAAAACCCATTACAGACATGGATTGACAGTGGCTACTGATGCCAAGAGGCTGAAAAGCTGAAGAAACGTATTTAACCACTTGGCACCATGGAGTTCACATAATGCATCAGGAAATCTTGACTCTCGGCACCAAGAATCAACAAAATAAAAACCCAAGGCAAACTGTATTTTTAATTCTTTGATAGTGCCCAAAGTAGGGAATTCTTAAGAGTAAGGCATCCTAACCACGGGCACTCTCCCATCAGATACAGCCAAGGAAATTGCTTCTTCCACGTGCGGCTGTCTTCAAGTATGTTTGCTGGGCTTTTGCTTGGTTAAGTAGGTGAAAGACATGTGTCTGAAAGGGTTACTTACGTCATCCACCTCTGGAGACTGTCAATGAAAACAAAATGGGTACGACAGGCCCCCAATTCGTTACCTGAGCTCTCCAAGAAGTGATGATATCGTACTCAGAGTCGGTCCATTTTCCTTTTTTGCTTCTGCTGTTGCAATCTGATAAAGCAACTTTTCCATTGAAAATGGTTTGGCTATACGTCGTCTCTTCATTTCCTGGGACAGAAATTGCCAAATTAGTTCTTGAGCAAATTTGAAAATAAAAAGTTATCTAGAATGAATCCAATGTAGCAAAAAGTAGCCTTTTAAAACAATAAAAAGTAAGAGCTTTCTATAGTCCAAATTAAACAAAGTATTTATGTTCCTAACTTACATCCAGCACCTAACTTCATAATGAAATAAACTTGTATTACATATCAGTCCTTTCAGCGGAAAGCCAGATGCCCAAGTGCTTTGCTGTATTGGGTCTTCCTGTGGAAAGGACCAATAAAGATTTTCTGCATGTACTTTAGGTGAACCAATGCCACAGAACAGAACTCAAAAACCTAAACCAAACACATGCTACCAGGCACAGTAAACTACTTTCTTAGAGAAAGTAGTGCCTGTTATATCTAACATTTTATTTTCTTTCAAAGTCACCAATAGAGAGCAAAAAAGTATCTGCAATGCATGATGGCATTTATGCTAAGAAATCAATCTATATGCTATCTTCTAATATGCTTTACTGTGAAATTTAACGCAGAGGAAAGTCTGCATATACAAAGAGAGTGAAGCCAAATGCAAGTATTCCAGCATCACCACAGTTCAGGTGTACCCTTTTTTCAAAAAAAGAAAATTGAACATCAGTGGAAAAAACAAGAATAGGAGAGATGTGAAGAAAATGAGAAAAATGAAAAGAAGGATGCCCAGGCATAGGTTAGCATGCAGTTCTCTTAAGTGGAGGAACCAACAAACACCTCAAAATTCCCTCCCTAAGAATTCTTCTCCTGTGGAGGCCAAGAGGAGTAACCCAATCCCTTAAGCTCAGTAATACACTGTTTGCACTCTCAGCCATCCAGTAAGATCTAGTGGTCTGACCTGCTTGAAACCCAGGACTGCTATGATTTTGCATCTTTTACGGCACTAAAAATACAGCAAGTAGTTAAGAATTAAAGACCACAACTAGCAAAGCAGGCAGATGTCAGGGAAAAGAGACAAAAGGCAAAAAGAGAGGGTTTCAGTTCTGCTCAGTTTTGCCTGTCACCAGTTCCCCTACGTGTAAGCTTTTAAAACTGCATCTTTCATTCCTGTCAATACAAACTGAGTGATTTTGGTAGCTTTAAGCCTTTTGCTAACTCTTATGTAGGCAAATTTCTTGATTTACTCTGCAGTTGGGAAAAGTCTAGAGTTTTCCCCAGTGTCTGAAGAGGTATGTTTTGTTTTATATAACGTCTGAAAAGTTTCAGCTGATGCTAACACTGGAGCGTAATGTGAAGGTGCTATTTCAGTTAGGGGTTAAGCCCACCGAATACCTACTCATCACAAACAAAAATTAAGATTTATGTTTAACCTTAAATTTTTTTCACCTGTTTTGTAACCCTCATTACATGCTCTTGGTATTTCTTTTATCAGAACCAATCCATCATAAAATTCATCATTTTTAATTGCACAGATTGCATGCATTGAAGTGATAACTAACACGTATCATAAAATGGATTAGTAACCTTTGCTGACCAAAAAGCATTCAAAAGAGGGTCATAGGTAAGAAAAGCGTTCTTCAGAAGGTTCTGCTAGAGCCTGCCTGGGGTCGGAACAGCTGCACTTTTAGGAGTGATACGACAAGTCTGGTTACATGTTAGATTTGCTTAGCATATTGTCTGAGGCTGCCTAAGAACAGCCACTCCAAGCCAGACCAAAAGCCCACACAGGCAACACAGGCAGCCAGGATAACAGGCCACAGTGCTGGAGAAAAAAAAAGCGAGGTACGTTCCTGCTGGCTGGCAGCTCAGGGATGCCCTGAGCCCCAAACCGGTCTGTGCTGTATTTAGCACAATTCACTGGATCTGTGCATTTATCTGCATTTCTGAATCCACGTACATTTTTCTCTTCCATACAGTACTGAAATAACACAGATAAGTATTTTAAAACAGACTTCTGTTTGCTTTTGACATGCTGCCTAATCATTCCTTTTAATGACACATTTTTCAATGTTATGAGAGACAGTGAACATTCATATTGTAATTATCATCGCCCTGCCACTTCTGGTCTGGTCTTATTATCATATATGTCTCTTGGTCATCAATTTTCCAGGCTGAGTAGTCCTCTTCTATTTAATACAGAGGCTAATTCATACCTTTAATCATCAGTCTCCACTGTGCTTTTTCTAGTTCCCCTATATTACTTTTGCAATTAGGGATTCAGAATTGTTCAAGTATTTAAGCCATGGCCATAGCAAGAGCCTACACAGTGCCATAGTGATATTTCTGCTTTGTTCTCTATTCTCTCCTTACAATTCCTAACATTCAAGATTTTTTTTGAAACCTCTCTGGAGCACTTGGCTGCCAGCTCCATAGGAATCCAAAGACCTCTTTTCTCAGGAGCAAGAGCTCATTCAGAGCCCATCACTGTGTCTGTCAAATTAGGATTCTTTTTTACTCCTGAGTCATTTAAAATTTATCAACCCATTTTTTCACTCAGACCACTCAGTATCGTGAAATCTTTCTGTAACACCTTATAGCTTTAATTTTTGCCATCGTTACCATTAATATCCTCGTTACAAAGGATTAGTTTTGCTATTCACTTCCCTTTCTAGGTTATTTATGGATATGTTGAACTGTACTGGTCTTAGCACAGATTCCTGAGGAGCGCAGGAAGAGACCTCCCTCCATGATAAAAACTGACCATGTGTTTGCATCCTCTGTTTCTCTTTAAATCAGTTCTTTTTCAGTGCATGAACTTTCCCTCTCAACCCGTGGCAGGTTAATTTCTTTAAGAGCCTTTTCTGAGGAACCTCGCCAAGAGTCTTCCAGAAATGCTCACAGACTGTCAACTGGATCTCTTTTGTCCATACATCCTTCCAAAAGTTTCAAGGCCTGGGGGCCACAACCTCACTGCAAAAGCCATGTTGATTGCCCTGGTCTCATTCTTTTCCACACTTATTTTTTCTTTTGGCCGTTAGGAAGTTGCTCTTTGAAATCTCTTTTTGGTCCGCGTTTGTGTGTATTTACATGCATCTTGCTCGAGTGGTTGTTTTATTTGCATTTTCATCTTTTGGACACAAAAGGGATTTTTTGGTCTCATTTCAAACAGACTCCTTTCTCCTGGTGTTTAGCCATGCCAAGTTTAGTGGGGGTATGCCTTTTGAAATTTTTTTGCTAAGCAATGTGCATGTGTTGTGAGCCTCTAACACAGCATCTTTAAACAATTTCTGTGCTGCACGCAAACACTTAACCCTTCTCTCTGCATTCTCCATTTAACAAGCTTCCTTGTTTTTATGCGAGGCTGTCTTTTGAAATGAAACACCACAGTAGTGGCTATTTTGCTTTTTACTGCTCTTTCAAGGTTCATAATCTCTGCTCACCATCACAGTGCAGCTCTTTCATAATGATGTTTTAAACTGGGCTCCACCATTACAGTTTCTTCTCCTTGTGTGGATTTCCTGACTAGCTGCTCCCTGAAGTAATTTTGGTTCTGACATCGCACACCAACACAACCACTATCCTCATTAGGGGGAGGATGCCACCGTTTCCTATCATCATCGTGTGTCCTGTCCTCGCAGCTTCTCTCACCTCCTTTAGTACGACACAGGCTATGCCTACACAGCATCCAGTGTGGCGAAGCAGGAGGGGCGGACGTGTGGAGCGGTACAGTTGATGCCGAGGACCCAAACATCCACAAAACGTGTGTGTAAAGCCAACAGCTTTACTTCAGAGCAGTCTAGCCTGGTCCTGTGGCCACTGTGGCACCGGTGTTTGGAGGACATCAGGTGCACTTCTAGCGTGCCTCTTCCCATTTGGTTTCATCTGAAAGCAACCCAGTCTGCTCAGGCTAAGACAGCTCTGTGATAGCAACCAAGGAGTGTAATTATGTGGCCTTTTAAAGGCACGTTCCTCACCCAAACTAAAACTTGGGGGGGATACATATACGGCCCCTGCCAACATCTTGGCTGGACAGTCAGGAGCACAGGGCTAATACCGTGCTTTTCCTATTTAGGACAGGAAGATCAGTGCACGGGGAGTCTGTCACTGGTGACAGAGTTAAACTTGGCTTATTTGGCCATAAGCTCTCTTCTGTGTGCAGCAGTGCTGCTCCAACTGGATGACTAACTCCATCTTTCCTATGTACTTCTTCCTCTTGTATTACAGTACCGGCCGAGTCTCTTCTTTCCACCAAGTTTCTGGTAGGCCCTATACCACCAAAGCCCTTTAAAACCAGACATTCCTTCTTATTTCCAAACCTCTAGACCGGAGTTCATTCATTTAGTCCCAATATTCTGTTTTCCTGCTTCCTAAATGAGTTTTACTGACTTTGCCCAACACCTTATTTGAGGATACGGAGTTACCCCTTTGCCACTCCAAACACAAATTCTTCCACCACACCTGTAAACTTTCTTCTCATCCTTAGTTTAAAATTTCAGGAGCTCTTAGGGTGTTTTTAAAAGCCAGCAACCTGTATGGTTTAGGTGAAACCTGTCTGTCCCTTTACACAGGTTTTATACAAGCTCTTTTATTCCAACTCCTTATAAACTGAAATCAATGCAATTTCAGATGCAGAATTTCATTTTTCCGTATATTAAAGGAGATTGAGCAGTCATTCAATACAGAAATGAAACAACATCATTTAGTAATATAAAGAGAATCACTATAAAAAAATCAGGTCACAGTATCACAGAATGAAAACAAAGTTAATGTATCAAACAGCTGAAAACTGTCAATATTGCTGTCGAGAATGGACAGACAGGAAAGTACAGTTGTTTGTCAGAGTTCATTAACAGTCCAAAAGGGGAATCTTGCTCGTTACACAGAACGTGTCACAACCTCTGAAAAGCACAATCCCGGCCAGCCTTTGAAAATGGCAAAAGTGCCTTGTCAAAGTGAAGGAACCAAGGAAGAATTTCCAAAATTTAAGGGAGTTAAGAACATAGGATAGTTTGAAGAAAGAAGGGGGGGGGGGGGAGAGACAAGGAAAAGAACAATGCAGTAGGTGTTTCTAGAGTTATTTTGATATAAACACATATCTGCGGTTCTTGCAAATTTTGTGAGAGTTATGACTTCAATTTCCAAGGTAGGTTATCATAGATTGGAATCTGCTGGATTTTCAGTCAGCTTATATTTACCCAGTGCAAAGCTCTTAAAAATTAATCAAAAGAAACTGTTCTTCAGAATTTGAGGCACCAAGAAGAGCTTTTTAATTGCTGCATAGTGATTTCTGTCTCTTACAGGAGTGGCATTTTCACAATATCAAACAAGTGTTCAGTAGAGCAATAAATACAGCATATGGAGTCAATATAATTGTGTACCTTCAGACAGAAAAGGTTAGCTCAGGATTCTCATTCCTTAACTACACACATATACAATTCCCACCTTTCCCCAAAATAAATCTGTAATAAAATAACCTTTTATTTAAAACTAAGTTAATATACAGTTAGTATAACCAGGCTGGAAGAATTCCATTAACCCTAAAGAACCAAAACCTAACTGTGGATGTATTACATTTAATTGCTTACTAACCACTTGGTCTGAAGCTGTAAATGATAATTTACTAGTGGCTTAGCTATAAAACACTACCAAAATAGCATCTGTAACCCATAGTGTATTTGAGGCAATTGGGAACATGACATACATTCTTTGTCCAAGAACACAGAAATGTAGCCAAAATCATGATGACTGGACAATTCACCTGTTTGTTTCTGCAGGCAAACTGCCTTGGTTAGTTGTGTGAAAAGGGAATGGGAAGTTTTTTTATTTACATCTTAGTATCGGATGGGCTGGTCAGCGAACCTAGGGATTTTCAAGTCGATTAAAATTGAAATTGCCCTGATCAACAGCTTTTCCTGAATGACGGGGCAGAGAAAGACAAGCAATACAGTTGTGAGTATTAACTGACTCTGCCTATCATAGGAGCTAACAAGCACAGTTATTCAGATATTTGCACCTGAGATTCTAATGGTTCTAGAAAACATCACTTAAAAAAAAAAATCAATAAGCATAATACAAGATATTGTCATTAGCTCTGAAGGGATTTTTGAAAAGCTTCCTTGCAAACTGGTCTGCAGGCATAACAATCTTCTGAATTTTTCAAATATACAGAAGTTTCTAGCTGTCAATTATTAACCAATTGCCTTTCTGAAAAAACTGGATCGTCTTATGCCTTGCAGAACTTTTTCCTTTTTTTATTTAATAGTCCACAAAAACAGATGTAGTTGTACTAGTCTCACAATGCTACCAATCCTGGAATGTCTGGTTTGCTGTCGTTTTAGATGGCAGGGCCGTGAATCCATTTTAATGCCTTTTCTCAACTTACCTTGGCTGTTTTAAAACCCATACTTGTCCACTGGGTGGTAGCAAAGTGCACTGTTTCAGAAACACTATAGCCACAACACACTTTAGACACAAAGGATCCAGGAAAACAGACAACAAACTGCCCACTCTTCTGTACAGTACGGTGCACCCTGATCCCCTCCTTACACAAGATTTCTGGGGAGATCTGGAAAGACAAAAAAGCAAAACAAAACAAAACAAAAAAAGAAAAAATTCAGAACTTTCTTTTACAGTTAGATCCCCTTCCTTGCTGGATACTGCCACATGCTACTTGTAGAGAAAAGCTGTGCTCTGCTAACAGCTCAGCTCTGTTTGCTTTCTCTCTTCCCTTCTCCACATGCTGAGACTTAGTGTCCAGAGTGAGAATTACAGAAGTGGCTCTTTTCAAACCAACAGTTTAAACTTCCGCTTGCCAAACAATCTCAAACACAAAGCCTCAAAACAATCCCATCTACTACTACAGAAAGTATCGCAGGCCCTTCAGTTTTCCACCTAGATCTTTTCAGACTTGGCAGTGAATCCACCTTGTTACAGCACTTCTGTTAAGGGAAGTTAACGTGGATAGCCAAGGGAAGGTTTTTTTTTGTTGTGGACTCCCAAATTTATACTTAAATGTACTACATGGAAATCATTATCCACAAAATAAACAAGGGAGCCAAAATTACTCTGAAATCCTTTGAAGTATTAGGCTTCTCATATCTATGCTGGCATCATAAAACGTCAATCATGGCAGATTAATTGATTAAAAAACACTCCCTTTGTGAGGTTAAATACATTATGGACAGTATTAAAAGTGGACATTTATTGCACCGTCACCTTTATTTTTATCTCAACATGTGAGCCTTGTTAGAAAAATGCCATGTGGGTAAACACTGCAAGTAGAAAGCAGCCAGATCTTAACAACAGCCTCTGCATCATTGTAGTGCAAGACAAAACCAAAATAAATCCCCAAACAACCAGCCTTCTGATTACCCTGGGGTTCTCAAATGGGAATACCTCTCCCAGTGTTAACCTACCATTACATTACTTTCAAGCATTTCCAGCCCTGGAGTGCCATTGGCTTGCAGCAGGGTATGTACCACATCATCAAGTTTGTTCTCCTCCGCAGCAGGAATGCAATACCTGTTGTTTTGTCAGAGGAAAAGAGAAGGATTTACTGTGGAGTAAATAATGGTACACAGCTACACAGTAACAGGCAATTCAGACCAGGACATTGATTAAAAGAAAGAAATTAAACACAGGCTTTCCCACACGGTTCTTTTTAGTAAAACACTGACAATTCATTGAAAGCTGTTTATTTACACTTAGTCTGATGGTGTTCACTAGATGCCAAAGGACACAAAATCCCCAAAACAGAAATGTGAAACTCAGTGCTCTGTAGAATCAGTGGTGAGAAATCAGCAATAGAATGATGTTCATTTTAATGGCACCAAAACGGGTAATTATGGGCAGAAGTTTGCATCTCGTGAGCACCAATGTTATCTTTATCATAAGTGGTTGTATTCATTACCTGTGCATCAACCAAAGGATCTTTCTATTTAGTAATATCTTCTCTTTGTAACAATCAAGAAACCACAAATCACCTTTACTGTTAGTACACGAAGTAGCCTAAGACCTTCTTGCCTTGCTTACTAAACAAATCCCACATCCCTCCTCTCCCTTGCAACAGAAGAAAGACCTGACTAAGAGCAGCCAAAGCAGCAAGAGAGGTTTAAAACTCTGCTGGGTATATGTCGAGTTGCACATCCTCCTCTCTTTTAGAAGCCAAGGAAGCAGCTGTCCTCCCTGTGCTCACTGCCAGCAGTGCTCCCTACGCAGAAGTGACAAGAAATAACGTAGGAGTCTCAGGTCCTAGCTTCACACATGCAGAAAACTGCTATTTTGCTGGATGCAGGCAGGTGATATGGTGACAATTAGTTGCTACTCTTGCTTGCACCCTGCCAAAAGCGTAGTGGTTTACGTCCACCCAGAAGATACCTGTTCCCAAGATCTGGTAGTTGGTACCTGACAACAGCAAACTGAGCAGTGCAGCTTGGTGGGAAACAGTGCAAATCCCAGATTCCCAAACCTGCCTTGAGTTGCTGCCATGCTATACTTTATCTGTGACATTACTTTATTTGGATTTGTTATGCTCAGGCAAGTAAAAAGCATCTCCAGATTTATCATGACTCACCAATTCACTTTAAGCAATGAGACCTCAACCTGGAGCCCATTTGCCCCCACACCAGACACACACACAGAGCCATTTTTCCAAACTTGACAACAAGAGCAGAGAATGAATTTGGAAATATTTTGGGGGAAAGGTGCCATTTTCTGTCATCCATCCAGTCCCTCCACCAATTTCATAAAGCGTTCTGCTGGCCTTACAGACCTTGTCAGGGTATCTGCTTATAATGTGCACTAATATTAACTCCGTATGCGTCATACAGAGTTCTCCTGCTTGATGAGTCTGTAGGAGGCTGTACTTCCTATGATTTGAACATCTCGTTACTGTTCACTGTAGTGATGATGACTTTGATTTGTCTTTGTTGATCTTCAAGCCGAGAGCCAGAAGAGATGACAATATCTACTCATACAGCTAATTGTAGCCACAATAAGGGCTCTAATGAGCTGGTTGCCCAGGTGTACATAGACTGACTCCTTATATATTGACAACGATCAGGACCTTAGGAAGAAATCTTAGGGTTATAGAGAGGTGAAGTGGGAGAACTTCATCTTGATAAGTATCAAGTCCCAACAGCAATTTTAAATGCATGCCGTGTATCAAATACTTGGCAGTACCTGTGTTGCTAACAGTGACAGCTTCAGAACAGCTCCATGTGTGTAGCATATTACTCTAGTTACACTATAATAACAGATTTTAAGCAGTGATGAAAATATTTTAAATTCACACCCAGAACGCGGCAGAGCCCACTCTTTCCTTTTAGAGTCAGAAAATATAGCTGGAACAGCCAAGAGATTCAAGCATGCAGTCCCTCACAAAACGGGCCCAGGAAAAAGCACGGGAAGGATGCGTGAAGAGGAAGGGCAGCACAGAAGTGCATGGGACTATCCGACTACTGGCAGGACTGATGGAAATGGAAATCCTTTGCAACTGTGGCGCATGCTGCAATTTCACTCATTTGCAATTCTTGATGTACCTATAAAAATGGGAAGTAAGCAGCCAGCATAGATTTCTGAGTGTCTTGGGCAGAACAAAATTTTCTTCTCTCTTTTAATGGGCACCAAGGAGTCCTCCAGAATAAAAAGGTTAGGTCACTGACCTCTGCCCTGCATGAAAATTGAGTTCTTGCCTGTTTACTCTTCATGAGGTAAAACCTGAGAGATTAGAGAGTGACCTGAGCAATCTGCAGGTAAATGAAGCACCACTGATTTTAGTACCCCAGGGATCTGTCCTTAGAAGAGATTTCTGGATGCTGGGCGGACTTTGCGAGATGGAGGAGAGCTTTGGTGCCCAGTGGCCTGCTTTGTTATCACTGAAGTGCCACTGAAAGCAATGCTGTTAGGGCTACTCCAGATATTATGCCAGACCTAGAGTTATTAAGTTCATCTTTTCCCCAATAAAGTTGGGTACTTTATTGCAATATTAAAAGTTGTAATGAGTTAATAATGAATACTAGCCTGACACTGCAGCCTGGCAGCCTTGCCAAAGAATAGCTTTTACAGACAAAGGAGTTTCGCTTCTTCCTTCTTGAGTTATTCCTGCTTGCTATCCATGTTTCATCAAGGCTATCATCACAAATACATCTGAAGCTATGTACTTATGTGTGTAAGCCAGCCAATCAAGGAAAAGCAAATGGCTTCTCTGCTTTTATTCTTCTCAGCTTGGAAAAACAGAAATAGTAGCCCTTCCTAAAACTTTGGCAGGCTGCATTCAAGCCTGTTCAATCCCAAAAGGCACACATTTTGACACATACAGTATGAAGGGTAGCCTCAGAACTTAATTAGAGGATTCCTGAATGCCTTCTGTTTGGAATTTACTGTCATTTAAGACTAGATGAATGCCATAGAGAGAAACAGACTCACCTAAGGTTGAGGACAATGTAGCTTGCTCAGCAATTTGTCCTGATAGTATATTATTATAAAAGACTACAGATTCCTGATTCACAGATGAGGGAGAGGAGCCATGAAATGCCCATGACAAAGTGACAAACTCCCAGGTCTGCAGCATAATCCAGCATTTACGTTTACCCTTCGGTATGATCACATACAGAACATTTCTCCAACTTAAAGTATTTAGAGAGAGTTCCTCCTGCTTTAATGGTTTCCTCCAAGATTTCAAATCCTTTCTTCTGGGCCATGTGCTTTCCCAGTGACAGCTGGGTCAGCACCCTGACATGATCAGTAGCTGAGAAACATGGGAGTTACAGGTAATGACCAAAGTACATACTTTGCACATGAATGAAGAGCAGTTGACACTGCCACCACGGGGACTTCTGGATGCAAAGGGGGCCCTGCAGGCCTTCTCCTGTCACACCGAACAAAGAGCCAAAGGCTCCCACAGATCAGAGTTCAAGAGAGGAACTGCTGGAGCTGCTGAAAGGGACCCAGCTTCTCACCTCTGCAGGAGGCACCATTCAAATAACTTCTCCATCTATTGCATTTTCTCTGCTCAAGAAACACAGTTACATTGCTTATCCTTCATTGTTCTCACTGATGATCCTCTTGGGTAATAACATCAATATCACAGGAACCTGGCAGATAGGCACTTGACATGCCAGCAACACCTGCTTCCTCTAATCCTTCCATCAGCTGCTGTAATTCCACTGCAGTCTAACTCATCATCATCTGTAGCAGTATGTATGCACTGAATTTAGGAAGGATTCACCATGTTCAAAACCATTTATAAGTGGAGTGTTAAGTCTATTTGCATGATGTGTGCATATGAAATGTAGCTAGCAACTAAGTGGTGATGTCCACATTGAGACACTAGAATGATGTGTGTAATCATATTAAAAATTATTATCATATGATAATGAAAAGAAATTGTATAAGAAAATACTACGGACCTGGTAGATACAGAGTTCAAAATATTTTGTATAAAATAAGCAAGCAGTGCCTATTTAGTCAGAGCATGGATTCAATCACTTTACAAGTGGCAATATGGAGCTAGCTTGACAAGTGTCTCTCTCTCAGCCTAAGGAAAGCCTACCTTGACTACCTGTCATTTGGCTTCCATGTCATGAAAACTTTCCATACATTAAACCCTATGTCAAGCAGAAACAGTTTATTGCTAAATATCTCTGAATAGAGCGTGGAAGATAAAGTGAAACTTTTCTTCCAGGAAAGGGTGTTTCATTACTTAAGTTTATACTACATTTTCCTATTAAAACTGTAATCACAAACACTGGACCTTCTAGGTGAGATTCATTCATGCAAAAGGTACTAGACAAGCTGCTGTTAACACCAGCCTACAGATGCAGCCACTGCAGTGAATGCAAAGAAAACAAAACACAGGAATACCTACCAAATGCAATCAGCACCAGTGTGTAAGTAGTCAATGTATGGAAGGTGATTTTGGTCTCGAGACCAGCATGAGGTAGAAAAGACCATGCCGATATTTAGCCAAGGAATTGTCACTCCTAAAACAGAGATTGAAAATGAGTTTTGAGTAACTGCAGTTTCTAATTAAAAGACAGTTTGAGAGGGCATTTTAGTTGAAAATCTTGTTCTACATACAAGCTGACCCTTAAGTTGTAAGTATTCCTATCAGAGAATTCACAGAGAATAATTTAACAAATTCAGCATTTTCCACTAACAAAATATCTACCAGTCAATTACAGTGCCCTTAAACATATTTGTTTTCTAATAGCTGTAAAAAATTTTTATTCTTTAGAGAATCTACAAATACTCGTAACTCAAGCTCAATGCCATTGATCGGAGGAGGTTGCTTCATGTTATCAAGTGTACGTGTACTTGTAAACAGGTATCCTGTTTCCCAACTGGTTTGTTCAGGCTCAACACCTGCACAGGAGACTGAATTATGCTTTCAGCTAATGTTTCTACCAGTAAATTGCAATGGCACATATGCAGCTCAAGCACTTGTGACAATTCATTTAGAACACTTCTGTGCTGCTCTGCCCAGCGCTACAGACTAGGCTTGCAAGTAAGGAAGTTGCACAGCTCTGTCCTTCATCACCCTGATGCAAAGCAAGAACACCGATGTACTGGCAACAACAGAAAGGGATACTGCAAGTACAACTGGTTCCTCCCAGGGATATGGTCTCAACTATTCATTAATTCTTTATCTGCACACCTGCCTTCATTCCTTTAAATACCACCTGCTACATACAACTGCATGTCTAGCTGGTCAGCTGGTGAACAGAGGGGCCAGAAAGAGGGAGAAGACTTTGATGACTACACCACCATATTTAGAGGACACGTAACACCTGCTGGAAACATAAAAATGAGACTTGCTTACCAGGCACAGCACCAAGATGTCGCAGGATGGATCCTGTATTATTAGGAAGGACTGTGAGGTTCCACCCATGCCTGTTTGAGGGGGTGACACAGAGACAGACGCATGTCAGTGCACATTCCCAGTGCCAGCATCCCCAGTGCCAAGCTGGCCTGCCGGCCTCGCGCCCCCACCTCCGCTCAGCACACAGCCAGCCAGCACGAGTCGACAAAGCGGGTGGATTTGGTGATCTTACCTTGAAAATGGTTCAGATTTTCCCACTGGAAAGCCACTCCCGTGGGTGTTGGTATCTACTTTTCCACAATGCACTGCTACATGGCAATCTTTCTGTTCCACTATCCGCCAATATTCTTGCTGTGGTAAGAGAAAGCATTAATGCATTTTTAATTTGCTGAACGAGGTATCTCTCATTAAAATATAAACTCCAGAAATTTACAGGGCTTTCATGATCTCAATGTAATTCAGCATAAAACACTGCTTAAAAATAAGAATATAAATACTTAGAAGTAACAATTAATTGGGAAGACAGAATGTAGATCCTATTGGCTCCTGTGCTTCAGCACATGACAGATTAAGACTTCTTTCTCTCCCTCAGTTCATCAACACCTTTATTAAAAATGTCAAAAAATTTTAAAAGGAAGAATCAGTACCATGTCTATCTAACCATTTATTTTTCTCCCACACTAGACAGCCTTAAACTGCTTCTGGTAATGCCTGAACATCAACTATACTGAATCCCCATACTCAGTCCCCTGAAATAAAAACTTTTACCGCCCCTTGCACTGGCCTTACCTCTACTTCAGCTACTGTAGGCTCCTTCGTGAAGCACATGTTCATGATGTTTCTTGCTGTTCGGTAGAAGGTTGTTAAAGAAACAGACCTACCCTGTGGAAAAAGAAAATAAAATTAGAAGTGAAAATAAAAAACCATGCCTCCATTCCCCCAGCCTCACTCTTTTCCTTACATGCTCAATCCCAGATCACGATAGGGGGAAAGAGGACAATGTCTCCAGAACACGTGTGCGTCTAAAGCTCATTTCTTATCTGAGGGAAACTCGAAAGATACAGAAATTTAATCACATCGAATCACCAAACGAACCACCTAAACAGCCAACTGAGTGTTCCCAGAAGGCCACGTACACTGCTTTGTCCAGCACAATGCTCTGCGTTTGACAAATACAGAAGATGGATGTGCCCCAGCTTTCTATGACAGGTTGTAAAGGACCCAGTAGGCAACCCTACCTGCATTTTACAATCAAATCCAATACGTGATCAAAGGACCATGTGGCTACACTCTTTATATACAGAGAAACAGGTGAAAAAGACTTAGGAAATTCACAGAAACGTTCAGCATCAAACTAGTGTTGTGTGTGATGGAAGGGGGTCACAAAAAGTAGAGTTTACCAAGATTACTGTAATCACCGGCTTACAAAAACTAGTTATGCTCAATTCAATAAAAGCAGTTCAAATGCAAGGAACCAGGACCTGTTATTACAAGGCTGAGAAAAGGAAAACACAGTAAAATTGCCAAATGAGTGCGTTCTTTCTTGGCACTGCTGCAGGAGCTGTACGAGAAGAGGATCTGACTTGTTTTTCTGCTTAAGCTATACCTAAGTTTCTGCATACCTGCTTTCACACATACCTATAAAACCAGATGCTCTGGGAAGCATCCTCTGAAAGCTTTGAAGGTAGGAGCATGAGAACCCGCTTGCTTCTTTCAGCCCAGACATACTGGTATGCCCAGACAGGGACACCCCTATCACCTTCTCCGCTCCAGGGCAGAAGAAACATCCTGGGAAGCTGTGAGCCACGAAAGCTGGTAGGTCGCTGTGGCCATACTGGTTTGTGGGCACCGCTGCAGGCAGAGACTAGCATCACTCTGCAAACACGAAGTTGAAAATATTTGCCCCCTCGCCAGATCTACCGCTCCTTCCTCTAACTCCCATCGTGTCCACTGGTTGCCCATCTGAGCAACCACAGACTTAAAAGCTCCATGTAAATGATTGTTTTATTACTCAGACTATTACCTTTCTAGTTTTTCAATTATGAAACAGATCTGCCAAACCACCTCGGTCTTTTCTTGTATTTAATTTATTTAAGAACTATGCCCACGAGTAAACTAGAAACAACTATACAAGCAGCTTTTCCCCCAGGGGCCAAGTCTATCACTTTGCCATGCTCCTACAGTTGTAACATTGTCACTTTTTTAATTGAATGCAGCATAATTAGCTGTAACAAAAAAGTTTGTGAAATGCCCAGGGCCTGGGGCCCTCTGATTCCCATAAACTTCCGAGTTGGATGCTCTGCGATACAATAAGCAATTTCCTTCATCTTTTAATGCTCTCATGAATCATTTATTGTAAGGCAGCCTTTTACAACAAAACCTCTCGTAAAATGCAGGGCCCGCACCAACAGTCGTCATACTTCAGCATAGACTTCACTGCTCACAAACCAACACACGGTCTGCAGCAGCTTCCTCGTTTCAGTTACTTGCCTCTTCCTCTCATCTTACACAGAAAAATAAGGACTCATCTTCCAAGATTAACTGTGTCTTTCCATTTGTCAGATATGCAGCAAGCAAGAAAAAAGAAAGTGGAAAAACTGAACAGTTTAGCCCTTTAAAATTGCATATACCCATTTCCTACTCTATCAAGAATTTGTTATCTTCTTGGTCTCCTAAAAGTTGTAACACAAATTAAATGGTTGAGGGGGTTTTGTTGTCTGTTTTTGTTGTTTGGTTGGTTTTTTTAATCTGAGGAATCTCGTAAAATTTTCTAATGCCAACTCAGAAAATAATTTGAACTGTTGTAATGAAGCATTTTAACCAGAACACAAAATGAATTGCTGAAGATGTAAAGTACCCTTTTCAACGCCCTCAAAAATATCTCAGCAGTTCAACAACTGTCCTGGGAGCTTCAAGCTACTGAGCAGAGTCTCTGTTGCTGCAACAATATGACAGAAGAAGGTTTAAAGAACAAAATTTCCTATTTCCTCTCCTGATTCTTCTTCACGGCCTCTGCATCGGCCATGAGAGCCAACCCAGAGCATCACCATCACCACCAATCCTGGAGAGAAGGCACAGAGAAGGACAATGCAACGCTACGACTGTCAAAGACATTACAGCAACCATAAATATGAGCAGCAAACAGAGATTTCACAATAGTCACAGGAGGGAAGGAGGGACTCCTGTTAAGCAGAGTCTGAAAACGCCGAGTACCCAGCTGAAGAGAGCTCAGCATGGGATTTCTGGGACAGTTTCATGTGAAGGCTGGTAAAACTTGGCATTGGTGATTTCTTCTGCATGTCCCTCTAACAGGTCTGCTAATTAGCCTTCAGTTTGTTCTGTATGGAAACAAATGCTGTTTTCAGTCAGCTCCAGTACAGATTTTTAAAATATTTTCAGAGCTGAAATTGGGTAAAGAAAAGAGTGAAAATCTTGCAGCAGATCCTTCTTTGATGACCACAGTTTACTTCACATACTTAGAAAAACAACAATTTATTAGTCAGGTAGAAAAGCCATACATTTAGGAGTAAAGAAAGCAAGCACGGCAGCTTGCAGCACACACTTAAAAGCACAGCAGGCCTTACAGCCTGGAAAGGAGCAACACTGAAAATAATTTGGAAGCCCTGGCAGAAAGTCAGCCGAACAGAAAGGAGATTTACTCCAACCTTGACATGCGATATGGTGGTAACTGCTCCTGGAAAACTAGAAGTCTCTTTCTAAAAACATGTTCCAGCTCAAGCACGTGCTGACTGCAGAAATTACTGTGCAAAATCCTAAACGTACAGCCTCTTCGTGGCCTGAAGCACAGACTTTATGGCCTAAACTGGACAACAGCCATACGATTATGATGTTCTCCTGCAGCCCTCAATCTATTGACCTGGGCATTTATCAAAGGGGTGGGTGGTTTTTTTTGTTTTCTCTGTTTTTTATTTCTAATTAGAATTAGCAATATGCTTTAGAAAGGAACCATTACAATCCCATCATCTGTGGAAACTGTAACATGAGGACATGTTCTGTTAAACAAATTTCAGATTTTCTCAGAAACATGTTAACAGGTAAAGAACACCCTCCCCTCCACAGACAGAGAAGGATACCATCATTCAAGAAAAACAGAGAATGCAGGATTAAAAGGCTTGTTTCATAAAATGCCATGAAGTACCCTTTACTTAAATCTGTAAGCCAGCATCACCTCACCTCAGTCTTATTAAAAAGTCTAGTGATGAACTATAGTCATTTTACAAGTCTTGTGGGTTACTCTGGTGCATAATTTCCTATTTCTACATCTTGCTCTAAGTGACATAACCAGTTCTCATGCATCAGTCCTTCTACAGGGCTTTCCCCCAAGTGCTATAAAATGAAACTACGCGCCTCCGCACTCAGACTGACCAGGCATCCCGCGGGGCCCTCCACAGCAGGGATTCTCTCCAGAAACCCACCGCAGATTTTGTCCCCGGTCCGTCGCCTGTGACAGCAGTCCCCAGTCTCCGCACCGCAGACGAGCGTGGGACGGGATTCCAACGGGCAAGCCCCAGTGTCCGGGAAGCTGCCTGCACCACGGCAGACAACCTCAGGCATTGCCCGAGCGGCTCCATGTGCTGCAGCTGCTTTGGTGGGGGCGGAGAGCACCGGCCCCCAGGCTTGTCTCTAACAGCTTCTATGTTCAGAACAGAAGTATTTCTACCGGGTATTGTTGGACTCGTACAGGGTCTGATGCTGTTGGTACTGCCGGTGCTTTTTGGGCAGCAGCAGCAATTTGGGAGCTCTCAGCCTTTTGCGGTAAAGGCGTGGGGCTGAGCAGACTCAGGCTGGTTATACTAGCTGCGCTTTGCTTACTTGCCTTGTTTTATTTTCTAAATCTGATCAGGATACTTCTCACAAATCCCAATCTTGCTTTTTGAGTTACCTTGTACCTGCTAAACTTTAACTTGGGACTTGCACCGGAAAAGAAGATGGGAAGCATTTCCCCACTAAGTTTGAAGTGGTTCATACAGCTTTTTATCGCATTTTTCATTTAACATCATTAATCACAGGATATTAAGCACAGAAATGCCACTTCACTATTCACAAATGCTGCTGTCATTAGATAAGCTTCTCTCCAACAGCAGCATGGCAAAGAGATCGCTTTTCAAAGGTGGGATTGAGGCCGGAGTCCCCCAGTAAAAGAACTTTGGGGCTGACAAATAGTAACAGGCTGCAAAAAGAAACCTGAAGCAAGCTTTTAAAGCTCAAGTCATGAGCTCATGCAGTCCCTAAACAGCTTAACAATAAGCCACTTTGGGCTATCTGGCTTCATTTCCTGGTGATGGAAGTGAGATTGGAAGGGGAAGAACAGAGTATTCCTTTACCGGGCACAGACACTCAATGCTATATTTCTCTCGGAGCATGGCTACACAATTCAACACAACTCAAAATTGCACTGCAAGCTGCAGTGCCAAGTCCTGCTCCAGAGTAGGAGACTGCCAAATAAAATACAGTGAAAGAGTCAGCATTCCTTCATAAATGGATGTACTTGATATGTGGAGGACTAAGCGTCCATGTGACTGTTAGTGCTGAGTAAAATCTGGCATCGCAGATGAAAATGTTGTTTGCATTTCAATTTGCCCTTTCTAAATGTAATAGTATTTCTAGTGATGTTAGTTTTGATGTGGAGCACTACTTCACTCAACAAGAGACTTGCAAGAAGCAGGAATGAGAGAGCAGAACATTACTTTAAATGTCACTAGAAAATGAAAACAAAAACTGTGTCTGCAGGGATAATTGGGCAGAGCTATTCGGGGAACCTCTCAGAAGGAGACGAAGTGGGGGCAGAGCCCAGCGCATCTCGTTATGACAGTAACGCCTTCCAGCTTTTCCAGACACCCCACGAGAGCCAGGCAGATCAGGACAGACACCAGACTGGCCGGCTGCGATAGCCACTGGTGGCACTGCAGGCCATCAGCTACCCTCAGCTGGCTGAGTTTGCACCTGGATGCCACCCAGACGACAGCATCATCAGTTCTGCAAACCAACATCGGCAGAGCCCGCCTTGTTACCTTGTATATACACTTGTGTAAGTCGCTAAGAACTCCCTCCTCCTCCTCGTCGTCCTCCTTCGTGGTCTCCTTTTCCTGAGCGAAGAGCCGCCGCCTGCCTGTCTTCAGTGGGACGTCGACCTCTTTTAACTTGTTGCGGAAGCCATTTTTGTGAATCACGCCGTTGATGAGTCCGTTTTTGGGCTCAAACCGGGGCAAGGAATGGAACTTGTAGGCATTCTCCGAATGTCCCTCCAAAGGTCCTTTCCTCTTCTCCAAGATTTCCTTTTCCAGCAAGACCTCCTTCTCCAGTTTCTTGTGCTCCTCGGGGGAGAGGGAGTCGTAGGAGAGCAAGTACTGGCAGTAGGCTTCTTGCAGCTTGGCCAGCCTGTCCTGTGCAGTTTTGGGGATGCGCAGCATGTCTGCCAGCTTGTTCCATTTCTTGAGGTCAGTCACTTGCTGCATCCCCCCCATCTCGTTGATCAGCTGGACAAAGCAGGCCAGGTCGAGCTCGCAGCCTCCTGGGGTCCACGTGTGCCAAGCAGCAGAGATGGGGAAAGGGAAACACAGGAGCAGGTTAGGAAAAGTTGCGGGTGGCTCGCATCAAGCACGCTACCAAGCTGGGCACATACGGGACGTGCCACCCGTACAGCTTTAGTCACCTGGGCACCGGAGCAGGATTGTCCCTATCTCGTACGCCTCCTGCTAAAGACAGGCACATGCCACTGTTTTGCTAGCTTAAGCCATTCAGCAGATCATATTTTGCTATTTGCAATAGCCTTTCCTATGGTTAAACTTGCTCTCCTCCTCAAGTTTCATTCCCTTCTCTTCTCAGAGCACCCCCAGCTATCTCCTGATACACGTCGTTCCCCTGGTTGTTACCCAGTGGCCGGTGAGATGAGAGCTGCCCAGCTCTTTAAAAGCCCACACACTCCCACCATCCCCTCCCCTGCCACCAGTCCCGTGTCTGGTTTATACCAGGAAGAAGCAAAACGACTGGCAAGATGGGTACTGGCAATCAAAAAGACAAGTACCTGTCCCTTCTGGAGGTCAAACATTGATTATCTAATGTCTGCACAACACTTTCAGTACAGTTAGTATTTAAGAGGAGCACAGTAAGATCATTAATTTCACTACAGGTAGAAAAATCCTTAAAAAAAAAAATCCAAAAGAAGCAGGGGCGTTGGTGCCTGCAACTGCATAGAAAAGTTCGAGACACATTATTTTTCCAGTTTGAGGCCATCCATATTTTATATTCCATTATGGGTTTGTATGTTTTGAGATGACTAGCACATTTCACGCTCCAGTCAAAAAATAAAAATGGAGTATTATACAAACTGCAGCATAAAAAGCAGCCAAATAGATGAGGAAAAATAAAAGAAACATCATAAATACTCTCAAAGCACAGAAATAAATCATCAATAGAAAGAGTGAAGAAACGGACCAAAGACCACATACAATTCAACAGGGCACTGCTGAAGGAAAAAAGAGAATTAATACAAAACTTGCGTCAACATCGCTGCTGCCACATTGTCTCTCCTTCCCCTTTTTCTTTGAGAAAAGTAAAAAATCATTATGCCATAGCCATTTCAGAGCACTTAAAAATGCTATTATACAACAGAGAAGTGCAATAAGCAACATTATGGTAAATATTTACTGTTGGTTTAGCTACAGCAAACCAAAGCTGCAGCATCTTAAGGGCCAGCGATATCATCTTGCGGATTCCTAGTGCAAGCAGTATTACTTTCTTCAAACCGCCCTGTGCTGCATCTCAGACACTTCATAGCTGATCCCAATTTTCCTTCTTCCATCCACTGTCCCCATTTCTACCACTTGTGCCAAGCCAGGGAGGAGGGAGACTCAGCAGCGTAAACCTGTGTGCAACATTTTGGGATGACAACGATTGTGACCGAGGCAGAGCAGTACCAGAGGCTGCTCACTAATGTTGCCCGCACAGTGCTGGGCAAAGGTGTGAAAAGAGGAAAAGGGATTTTGGCTGCAGCTAAAACCAAGGGTAAAGCCTTGAGGAGCATATGACAAGGGTCATGGGGTAGCAGATTTATCCAGTTTAGTAGGGGGGGGATGGTGTCAAAATGGTTAAGTCTTGAAGCTGAGAAAAGGTAAACACCATGGGAAAAAACCCCACAAGTTTGAAAGGTTTTCTTTTTCTTTCCTCTTTAATCTTCACCATAAAATAACTTTCAAGCTGGCCTCTAATACAGGCTGTTACTTTTTCGGTCTAGAGTTTTATATCCACTGTTCACAAATAAGCTGAAGGCATAATTCAAGATGGCTTTCCATCCCAACAGATTCAGTGACCTACATAAAGTTGAGTAACATACTCCTAACTTCGAAAGAAGTGTGATCCAGGTTTAATGTTATACATGTTCTCCAGTGGGACAAATAGCGCACACCCAGCTTAAGGGCCTAGTTTCAACACTGTTTATGAGATATTTAAGAAATGTGATTTTCTCCCGCATCATGGAATGATCGCTCATAATCACTCTGCAATATTAGAGCTCGAGTAGCACATCATTCAACCAGAGCCTTGCATATCTGGCAGATCCTCCATAGGGCCAGCGACAGCTAAGGTTTACAAAATGGTCTCAATTATAATTCCATTTCACACAGTCATAACTTTTGGAAGCATTTATATCTCAGGCTGATGTTTTCCAGAATTGACCTAAGCATGTTGCTTAAACTTTTCTTGACAGACTGAAGGGGGGAAGAAAAAAAAAAGTTTAACCCATTTATAAGCACCTACAGCAAAATGGCTTAAATAGGAGACCTAGAACATGTTATGCAGAAATAGCATCTGACTTTTTTGTCTTTTTTAAATAGTCTTAATTTCACTAAATTAGGAATATTTTTAAATTGCCCAGTAAGCAAGCTCATTTGAAAAAACAAAACAAAACAAAACCAAAAAAAACTTACATCTTCAGGTATGCCTTTAATACCAAATGCTGGCACTACACAAGTCATTGGCAAAACTCCCATTTACTTCAATGGAAACGTGATTTGGCCCTGAAAGGAGGGATATGTACGCAGGTCTACTTAAATAAGTGTGCATTTATCACTACAGATTATTTTTCTATCTTTCCTGGTGGAACCAACAGATTTCTCATCTTTGTACACTGATGATCTCCAGCTTCTTTTCTCCATTTTGTTTTTAATTTTAAACACAAGATAGGTAGGAAATTAACTGCAGAAAGGATACCTAAGATGCAAATTTTATAAGAGACCACTGTTTGCTCCAGTTATATGGCACCCAGCAGAATAGAATCCTTGCCTATTAATTAGGCTCTTAGGTGCTTAAATAATACAAATAATTAACAGTAATGCCATCTTAATGCCGAGTTAAGGTATTTCATTAAAAAGTTAACATTGTTCCAGGAGCGTTAATCGAGCTGTCTTGCACATTTTCTTCTCTCTCTCGCCAATGTAAATTTAATTCATTATTCTTCTCTATTAGCATACAACCATTGCATACATTAGGCATACAAAATGTTCACTTATTGCTGCTTGAGTGATTTTAATTTTCAGATTTCCTTGAACGTTTTTGCACGGCTATTGCAACAGAGTGCTAACCCTCATTTCTCCTCCTCAAATTCTGTCATTTCTCTGTTGTGCCCTGCATCGGTTCACCATAAACTCTGCAATCTCTTTGTGTGCTTTTATGCATTTTCACTTACTTACCACATGTGATATAAAATAAAGTTTGAAAACGGGGGAGGGGAAGTGTTGTGAACAGTTTAAACAGAAAAGCGTGTCCTTTAATCCAAGTAGTGTTGATAGCTGCCTCTGATCGGATAATGCCTCAAAGGCAAAACTCTAGCCTCAAGTTGCAACATGCAGGTCCTGTGAGCTCTGACTCAAAACACTTCAAAAACAAAGGGAAGGGCTAACAAAAATTAAAACCACAAGTTTGTTACTACGTCATGGCTGCAAAGGCAGTAGAGATGGAGGTGACTCATTCAATAGTTCATTTGTATGCTGCTGTTGTCATGTTTTTACAAACTATTGTCACATTTTTGTCACGTGTCATATTTGACAGCAGACCATAAACCAAGAATTCTGTTAAATAAGTGATTCTCACTCAGGCATTAGCCCTGGCAGACACCTGCTGGGAGAAATAATGAAACCTCCATTTTGCAATCAACCACATTTTACTGCCTATTCTTGACACTTAATGGTTGTTAAATGTCAGCAGGTCACTGCAAATTTGTGATTTTAAGTGTCTGAGTACCCAAATATAAGTCAGTTCTGAGATATTTTCTTTCCCCCTTGGTTAAATGCTTTTAAAGAAAGGGGAAAAAAATATTTGTATTAAGGCTTGGCAGCATTGCAACCTGTTTGGAAAACATCTTTGGAAAGGTCTGAAAAATATTCTGAGGCAACATATAAACCAGGGCTACCAATATCCGTAGTTGTACTACCTACAAAAATAAACAACAGGGAAAGGAGAAGATCCTGAAATCTGGAGACCAAGACCCCACATAGCATTTTTTTTCCCTGGGTGAACTAAAGAGCTGGCAGGGGGGAAGTGTCGACATAAAGTCTCTCTGGAAAGCTCTCCGACAACCTACCTGCATCGTGCCTGACCAACAGATAAAAAGAGAGATCCAGAGCTCTGCAGTGTTAATTGAACAGGGGTTCAGTTAAGCACAAAGGCAAACGGAGCATAAAGTTGTATACGGACACTAACAAGCAGCGGCAAAAGGCCAATGAAACCACAGCCCTTACCTATGAGTGGGAGTTCGTCCATGGTAATGCCCTGAGATTTGAGGTGCTTCTTGATACAGGCCAGCCGCTGCACGTTGGGTCCCCAGCGCCTGCCTAGCTTGTGTATGTGCTGAATCTGTGTCACAAACCGCATTTCATCATTTAGCTTGCACTCAGGTCTCCAGTCTGGAGGAGGAATCACCCTGCACATCCCATACTTCTCTACCTGAGCTCGGACTGACTCAATGTATATCAGTGGGTCATGAAATTCCTTGGTGGAGGGCCTAAGGATGGGAATCTCCCCCAGCATCCCCCACCCAGACTTACTACTGCCCTTTTCGTGCTTTCCCATTGAGTCTTGTGGCTTGTGCAAGGACTCCGCTTGAGAGGTAGAACGATTTTCACAGGAGGCATTTTCAGTTTTGCCATGTGCTTGTTTCCCTGGCGTACTCTTTCCAGCAGTGGCTCTTTTCGGCCTATTTCTTTCCAAACTCTTCTCTGGCACTTCCTTTTTAAGGTGTCCATTTAGCAAAGGCTTTTCTACGGCTGCCTTTTTGCTGGCAGCTTCTGCCAAGTTGACGGCCCCTTTCATTCTCTTGGTGGGCGACTGTATTTTGTCTATGTGATTCGTTTCTTCCAGCCTCCTCTTCGAATTGCGCAGCCCCTCCCTCAACTGTCTCCCCACCTCCTTAGTGCATGTCTTTTGGTTCAACTTGCCATTGACTTTTACACCATTAACAGCGGTATTGTTAGACTTGGATGCTCCAAGGGATAGCACCTGTTTGCGGGTTTTTGCATTGCTACTTTCTATTTTCCCTGAGATTGTGTGGTTGACAGGTGAACTGGGTTTGTGGTGATTTAGTTTGGTTTCCTTGACCAGTTCTTTCTTGGCTTTGGTGTATGTGACAGTTCCCTTTGTCACTGTTGCAGTGTACTTCACAGTTTTGGACGGTGAAGGTCTGACTTCTCTCATCTTTTTGGCACTGGCTGCATTTGCACTCGGAGATGACATTCGAGTGATCCCATTGACTTTAGAAACCTGCAGTGCCAGGAGTGTTGCAGGGGGGGGGCAGAAGGAAGGAAACAGAAAACAGAAGAGTAAATTAATAGTGTTACCACTTAGCCATGGCATCTCAGTCGCAGGACAACCATATTCTGCAATCCTGACTCCTGGCCCCTTTGTACAATCTTCATATAACAGTTTTCACCCAGGTAAGAGGAGGGACTGGGCATCTATAATAAACAAATAAAATAGAAGTATTTTTTTAAAGAATGAACCAAAAAGTCCTCAGAAAGCCAATCTTGCTTTTGGAGGGTACAAAGCCTCTGGCAGGAAGAAGGGTGAGGTCCCTTGCTTGCGCTACCCCCTTCCTTGTCTACCAGAAAGCCTGTTATGATATCACAAAACATAGGCAGTCTAATTTACAAACTAATACTTTCATTATCTCCTTTTCTGGCCTTCTGGCGCTATCTCTCTCCCACCCAACTTCCCTTAAGTGCACACACAATTTACTACTACTTAACAGACAAACTTGCCAGCATATACTATCTCCTCCAACTGGAATGGGCATGATTTACAAAAAAAACACACTGAGATTCAAACCAACCTCCTGTTTATACATACATACATCTAAAAAGAGATACTGAATACATTATGCACCCAGCAGATCAGGATGGCCATGAAGGATCCAGTGTATCATACCTATTAAATCTTGGGAGGCATCTTGTTGCTGAAGTAATTCATTTGAAATAAAAATGTATGCAGTGATTCAATGCGTTTTTTAAAAAGTTTGATATCTTTTGCTGACACACATTTTATTACATCATTTTCATCACTCACTAATGTGCCATTGCAACTTAGAATTGCTAGACTCCACTGCTTTCTGCTAGACCTCTGAACCCAGCTATGAAACTAAAATTTATATTTTAACTATAAGATGCATTAAGCACTGAAAGCAACCCTCAGCTTCGAAGAGAATTCTGACAGCCCAGCACTGCCAAAGCTAAGCCCCACTACTAAGAAAATGAAGTTCAAGTTTAAACCTCAAACAAATTTCAGCATTTAAACAAGTTTAAACCTTGTCTTCTAACCTCCTTAAACTACTGTGAGTGCAGAAAAACACATCCAAAAATCAGCAACATTGATAAAAGTGCTCAAAGTGAAAGCATACAGTACAATCACCCCTCATCAGTGCTCAGGTGAATAACACCATTCCTGCAAAGTTATAATACTTCCCTGTGGGATTTCAAAATCCTTGCCAAATTAGTAAGCATGGCAGCTTCTCTCAAATAAATGCAAGAATTGTAGTCACTTATAAAGTAGGGATAAAATGTTATAAAATAGGGATCAAATAGAGACTGAAAAGATCATAGTAGGGTCTTGCATTAAGTGACTTGTGGAAGAGAAACTAGAACCTGGGGATTCTGAATACACACACAAGTATGTGTATACATGCATTTACTGTGCATTTTCTCCTCTGTGCTCCAGAAGCTGGAGCAGGAGTAACATCTTTTTAAAACCCATCCATATTCTTGTCCTTCCTGTGCTTCCAAAGTAGAAACACTTAAGGAAAATCCAGTTAGCTGATGACATGAGTTTCTACCCTGAGCTTTCCAAAGACATATGAGATATCATCTGGAAAGCAAACACTTGCTAACAGAAATACATTTACCCATTTCCCTTGAAATTTAGGCAGTACTCTGCATTTGAAATGGAGGCCTGCGTTTGACTTTTACAGCACTTTTTCATACCACAGACATGGGTAGAGAGCTGCTGAGACATTGCCTCTTGCCTGCAGCAGTCAGAACCAGCACTGAACATCTCTGGCTTTATAAATAGCCAGGAACATCGATTACAGATTTCATCTAGGCTAATAGAGAAGAATTGACTGAGAACTGGAAGGGGAATGTAATCTTGGTGACAGTGATCATGAAATGAGTTTTCAATTCCAAGATGTGACAACAGTAGAGAAAGCAAACCAAAGCAATTCCCACTCAGAGGAAGGGCACAAAACACAGGCCATTATGTCTATTCACAAAGTTCTCTAATGACTGGAAAATTAGAAAAGAATCACAGTAAAAAGTGGAAACACAGTTATGTGACTAAGGGCAACTATATAGGAACAGCAAAAGCGTGCATGGGTAAAATCAGAAAGGCCAAGGAGTTAAAGAAACTTCAGTTAGCAAGAGACATAAAATTAAACCAAAAAAAATTTATAAACACTTTAAAAATACAAAGACAACAAAGAACAGCAGAGATCAACCACCACATAAGGAAGGAAAACAAATGCAACAATTTGGCTAAAGCGTTTGTACTTCTTTTGCATTAGCCTTCACCAAAAGTACCTCTGACTGAATACTTACCGGATATATAACATAACCAATTTCAGCAAAAGAGCTAGGAAGGCAACCCCAGTAAGCTAAAATGTACCTAGATGACTTAGGGCATGGCTCCTGGAAATAAGTTGAGGGTAGGCAGAGTCTACCTAACTTCAAACCCTAAAATCATTCTGTAACAAAAGATCAAACAGTTAATTTGTAAACACACAAAAATAAGATAGTGTTAAAAACAAAAAATTAATAAAAACAAACCAAAAAACCCCACCCATCGTTTTGCCAAAATAGCACATCAAGCTAATTTAATCATCTTCTGACAGACACCTGGCTGAGCAGGTAAAGAAGCCCCTCCGCTTCAGTAGGGCTCCAGTCACTGTCCCACGTGATGTTCCATCAAACAAGCTCCTGAGACACATCCTAGACATAATTACTCTGAAGAGACTTCACAGGGGATTAAATAAAGTCATCCTCAAGAGAAGTTATCGTTGTCATAGTACAGTCATCCTGGGAGGGCATTTCAGGTGACTTTCTGCAGGGACTTGTCTTGACCTCGGTTCCACCAAGTAGTTCCATCAGTAACTTGAATTATCAAAAATTTGTCAGTGACACACACCTGGAAGGGGCTGTAAGGACTCTGGAGACACGGTCAAAATCAAAGGCAATCTTGAAGAACTTATTTCAGAACATTTCTACAATAAGAGGAAGTGCTATTTTTAGGAAGGACAAATCAAATCCATGTAGGGGAGGAGTAACATTTGAGGACCACAGTGAGCATGCAAATCACTGTCTGAGATCTATTATCAAGAATGCTGAAAGCAAGAGATCGGAGCACAGGCTTTCCTAGGAAGGGCTGGACCCAGCATCAGGCCCACACTGTGAGAAAAATTTAGACAGTGGAACAAGTCTAAGAGAGCACAAAGTCCTCAGGTATTTGGAAAATATGATCTTTACTGAAAAGTCAAGGGAGCTGAGCTTATTTAGTCTGAAAGAGATTATGGGACAACTCTGTAATGGTCTTTTGATGCATAAGGAGCTCCTCTGAAAAGAGACAGTAAATGCTCCTTCCATGTTCACTGGGAAAAGTGGGAGAAAAAAAAACCTTTAATTGTCTACAACAATGATCTGAGGCACAGCTATGAAAACTTGTTCATTAGTAGAAAACGAAAACACTGGAAGAAGCTGTCAATGGATGTTGTGGAGTCTCCTCTACGGGAGGTTTTCCAGAAGGTTTCAAGGAGACTACACCTACATTACTGTGCTGTCAGGTACAGTCAAGACAAGACCTCAGAGGGAGCAGTCAGGCTGTATGGAGGTATCTTGTCACTCCAGCCTTCCCATGATTTTTTCTGAAGAAGTTGTGACCAGAAGTCTGAAGGGCCATCCAGGGCACTCCTTCAGCAAGGGGGGGGGGTCCACACAGGGCCTGAGAACAAACCAGAGTCAGGGAGAAAGTGCTCATGGAGAAAGGCAAGATCCTCACAGCTCCTTCTCGTCAAAGGAAAACATGCCATCAGCACCATCACCTTTAGGCCACAACTGAAACTGCCAAGATACAGAACTCTGGAAAACTGAATTCATTAAGAAAACAGCAAATTATCACAACTGTTTAGAGTTGTTAGAATACCTCCACACAACAAAAGCTTAGATCTTGAATGAACAGGTGCATAAGCTTTGGCTATCTAACCTCCAATCCTAGATTATAAGCACACTAGTTTGAGTTTTTATTCAAACTTAGTGAAGTTATTCCTGTCATGAACAGGTCCTAAATTAAAGAACACTTGGCTTTGAGAATACCATAAGGAATCCACTTATTTCCTTCTGGTTGCTAACTAAGGAGACCCCACAAGAAAGAAACACTGCTGAAAAATTCCTCAGGACCATCATCTTTCTAGAGTAGACACAACATGATGGTTTTCAAATGCTTCTCCCTCTTCCCTCCCCAAATGCCCACAGGTATCTTGAGTGTTTTCAGAGAGGATAGCGTCATGTTTAAGATACAGCAGTACTATATAGACCAGAACAGACCATGCTTCACATGCGAATAGGCTGCAACAAACGTCTTCCAGCTGGAAACAAGTGGAACAAACAACGTGGTCATAGCCCACCATCAAAGTAACAGCTGGATTCAGGACTTCACACTGACTTATGTGAAATTCTGGCTGGTCAGCCATCACCTACACGTTCCTGGTCTGCACTTGTCTCTGAGGACCCATTAGACGATTGGAACCAAAAGAAACAAGAAATTGTGGTAGGCATTTCTTACCTTTCTACTGTTGACATGTCTCCCCCCAAATGAAACATACACAGTCAGCCTAAAAAATCAGCTGCACTGCCAGGTGTGCAGGTTCACCAAACAGGGGTCTGTGCCACAGCTCCATCCCGAGGCAGTGCTTACACTGAGCACGTAAGAAAGAAGTCAATTAATTCAAACAGAATCATAGAATCAATTAGGTTGGAAAAGACCTTTTAAGATCATCAAGTCCAACCGTTAACCTAGCACTGCCAAGTCCACCATTAAAACATGTCCCTCAGCACACCATCTACACGTCTTTTAAATACCTCCAGGGATGGTGACTCAACCACTTCCCTGGGCAGCCTGTTCCAATGCTTGACAACCCTTTCGGTGAAGATATTTTTCCTAATATCCAATCTAACCCTCCCCTGGCGCAACTTGAGGCCATTTCCTCTTGTCCTATCAGTTGTAACTTGGGAGAAGAGACTGACACCCACCTCACTACAACCTCCTTTCAGGTAGTTGTAGAAAGCGATAAGGTCTCCCTTCAGCCTCCTTTTCTCCAGGCTAAACAACCCCAGTTCCCTCAGACGCTCCTCCTAAGACTTGCTCTCTAGACCCTTCACCAGCTTCGTTGCCCTTCTCTGGACACGCTCCAGCACCTCAATGTCTTTCCTGTAGTGAGGGGCCCAAAACTGAACACAGGATTCAAGGTGCAGCCTCACCAGTGCTGATTAAAAGGGGATGATCACTTCCCTGCTCCTGCTGGCCACACTATTTCTGATACAGGCCAGGATGCCGTTGGTCTTCTTGGCCACCTGGGCACACTGCTGGCTCATATTCAGCCGGCTGCTGACCAGCACCCCCAGGTCCTTTTCCACTGGGCAGCTTTCCAGCCACGCTTCCCCAAGCCTGTAGCATTACATGGGGTTGTTGTGACCCAAGTGCAGGACCTGGCCCTTAGCCTTGTTGAACCTCATGCAATTGGCCTTGGCCCATCGATCCAGCCTGTGCAGATCCCTCTGTAGATCCTTCCTACCCTCAAGCAGATCAACACTCCCACCCAACTTGGTGTCTTACTGAAGGTGCACTCGATCCCCTCATCCAGATCATTGATAAAGATATTAAACAGAACTGTCCCCAACACTGAGCCCTGGGGAACACCACTTGTGACCAGTCACCAGCTGGATTTAACTCCATTCACTGCCACTCTTTGGGCCTGGCCATCCAGCCAGTTTTATTACCCAGCGAAGAGTACACCTGTCCAAACCATGAGCAGCCAGTTTCTCCAGGAGAATGCTGTGGGAAACAGTTTCAAAGGCTTTACTAAAGTCTAGGTAGACAACATCCACGGCCTTTCCCTCATCCACTAAGCAGGTCACCTTGTAGTAACAAAGTGATTGACATTAGCCTTATATGACTCAGTCTTGAGCTAAAGGTGAAACTAGGGATATGAATAATCTTATCTTTGCTTTTCAGCTATCTTCCTGGTTTTACTGACATGTATTTGTCCTCAGACAACTCTTCTCTCCACTTTACTGAACACTTGCCTTGCAGTAAAAGACAGTACAACAGCTTTTAAATTTTGTTGCCTTTTAAAAAGCAAATGGGACCAGCACATAGTCTTGCAGCAATTTGTTTGTTGGATTTAAACTGATCTACATACACACCTCTGCATAGCACCTAGGATCCAGCCTCCAGACACATACACACACACTCACACACACTAAAGCCAACAAATGACTTGTTAGATAACAACCACAGTAATAACAGCAACATTAGCAATACCAATAACAGCTTTGGTCCCAAACAAATTCAAGTTATGCAAGTGATCTCAAATTCATTCATAAAAATACTTCTGTGTTGATATGAGTTTTGCAGAGCTAAATTACCATATTAGGCCAAGAGAGGGCCCCATTGAACTATATTTCCTTTGCCCACAAACCCTTTGAATTAGGGGATTTGGGAAGATAGCAAGGGAGGAAGAAAAGAGAGAGAGGGAACATGTGACAAGTGCAAGGGCACACCAGAAAAGGAAAGAAAGAAGGAAAGAAAGAGGGGGAGGGAAAGAATCTTGGGGAATTTCTAGTATTCTGCCTTGATTTTCTCTAAGACTGAACAAAACAAAAACACACACATGTAAATGCACGTGAACGAAGAACAAAAACATACTGGAAGGAGGAGGAACATGTGACTGGCACCCTGGAAAAACAACTCTCCTTTTGAAAATACTGATAAAGTCAACAAAGACTCAGGACAAGGGCAGAAGATTTAGCAATGTCACATAACTGGTAAGTCTAAGGTTTTGCACAAAGCTAAGTCTTTCTGTCAGACAAAATGCATAATCCACCTTTAATTAGTTACAGCCACATTTTCATTAAAATTGGTAAGTACTTATGTTACTTTGGTTGCAGAAGAAAATTGCCTAACGTTTTTTCTAAGAAAAAAAAAAAAAAAATCACATCTCAGCTTACAGCCCTCTTATTTTCTGAAGCTTGAGGACCACACTCTGTGAGGTGTCTGTGTGGCACGACTGTTGGCTGTACTGCATTGCTTTAGAATTTCTCTCCACTCTGTGTAGCACAGTTGAAAACTTCTAATACTCTATGAAGCAAAACCCACTTGGATCGTGGACAAAATTCTTCTACATCTGTCTTTTCCCTTCTCAGAACTACCTTCACAAGTGATGGCACCTGACTTTCACAGGAATTTTAACCATTCACACTTTGATGATACAACTTTAAAGCATTTCACGCAAGTGTTCCAGTGAGCTAAAATAATTAAGTATGAAGTACATCCTTACATTTTGGGAAACTTGTTCAACACGAAGAGCTCATGGCAGAGCACATCACAGCAAGGACGATAAGATGCTGGTAGTCACAATACAGAAAGCCGAAAGGATGCAAAAGGTAGGCAGTCAAGCTGATGACTAGATAAGCAAAATTGTCATGGGGGAATAGAGAATGAAAGTCTTACAGAGGTGAAAAGAAATATACTGTAGATAGAGACTTCAGGATCTCAAATTTGATTTAGAAGGTAGTACAAATCCAGTGGAGGCATTTCAGGAGAAGCTGAACACCACTGAAGCACAGGGTATGAAAGATTTCCTTGGCAAGAGCACCTTGCCTGTTTTTCTTTTTGCCATTTTTCATTTCCAAGCCTATGACTGAGAGGTGCCATTTAAGGCCGTGACAGCCCTACAAGATGGCAATTCCTGCTCCACTGAAGCCCAGACCAGCCTACTTAGAAGAAAAACCTATAGATGCCAGCAAATAAAGACTGTCTCTAATTGGTCTTTTGAGAATTAACCACTGAACCAAAAAAATGTAAGGCACAAGTGCAGCAAGCTTTCTTTCCATACTGCATTGCCCTAGCACAGGTACCTTGCTAACCCAGACTCAGACTGAATAAGGACACTGACTGGGCATTTTGAAAGTCTTCTATAAAAACATATTTGACAGTTGCTATTTTAGGAGCCCTTTGATCCAATCATCAAAAATAGATGGAGATGCATCCTGCCCAAATGCCAGTCACAAGCACTGAAAGATTGGTCTGCTAAACTTCCACACCCAAATATAAGTCAGACTGAGACAAACCTCTTGCTGAATTTTTTTGCTAGTTTTCAACCAGGTAACATGAAACTCTGAATTTCTCCCTAGCTGGTATGCCCACTGTGAAGCAGGCAATATCCTGGAACACCTTCTTTATGCATCAGGCAAAACATTTTTCCCGGACTCCGAGGTTTGTGTTGCCCACATGCAATACAAGACACCCGATCGTAATGTCAGCTTCCCTATCATGCCAGTAAGCCTCTAAGATAACCTGAGCAGACCAGCCGTACACAAAAGGAGTACATTTTAACACGTGCTGCCAGCCTTGACACAGCAGAGACGACAACAAAAGTGCCAGTCAGAAGGGTTTAATAAATAGCGATGGGAACTTCATTCTCTCATACTTATACACTGGATAATATAAAGACAGGGTTGTAAAGCATGCTTTATCATACTGACTTCCCATGTATGTATCACTTTTCTTTTTTCCTTCTTTCTTTCTCTTTCACTGAAAACTAACTCTCTGCTGTCTCCAGAGCATGCTTTTAAGGATTACCATGTTTGCTCTATGCCAGGCAATGGAAAATGGAGCTAGTACCTTAAAAGTCTCCATTTCCCATGTGTCCACAGTAGAATACAATTTATTACCTGTTTCCTTAAGTCCTGAGCCGATCTATGAAGAGTATGGTGGTTGTTAGCAGTGAGCCCTTTCGTAGAGGAGCCAGTGTTTGTAGTAGGATGGTGATTAGCAGCAGCCTGGTCTTTTCGGCTCTCAGCCTTATGTTCGCTGTTCCTCTCCTTCCCTGGTGTGGCCTCTTTGCTTTTGTGTTTCTGAGCAGGTTCTTTCTCCTTCGATGATTTGCTGGACCCATTGAAAACTGAGAAGAGAGAAAATCAGACTATTAAGGAAAAAAAAAAGGCAAAACCCAACCCATACAAGACCAAACTCTTCATTCAAAACAACCCAACTTTCTCTGCTGTCAGTGTTGGATATTTAGTGAGTGTCTTGTTATAACTGAAGTAAAATCAATACCAAAATAGAAGCACTATTTTGCATATGTCTTTATATGAACAGATTTACTAACGTATTTCCTTTGCTTGTTAACACACATTATCTTCAATATCCAAATTAAAACATACAAGGTATATTACTGTTTTGATTGACCTAAATTTAGACTTATCAGTTTGATTTTTATTTATGACAGTTTTAATTAACTTTTTGCTGTTGCAGCAAGGGAATTCTAAACATAACCTAAACAGAAAAAGGATTTATTTTTACATTAACTTAAAAGAAAGGAAATGTTCCATGAAAAAGCATGTTTTGTTTTCATCAATATCCAAACTTCTGAACCAAACTAACAGTAGTTTGCCTGTAGCAGACAAGCTGCAAACTGAAAAGGTACTTCAGCAAAGAAAGGAAAATACTAAAACCGTTTTGGAACATGTCATAAAAAGTAATGCTGGGACCTGTGCTGAGCACCCTAGCATTCTGCTGAAGTGAAGGGATAAGAAAGCACAGAACAGAAACCATATTTTTTGTACAATAAATATCATGCAAACGTATACAAGTATCTCAGCAAGTTTTGCTCCTGTCCCTATGCTGAATTTATTTAATAGTCGTCACTGCTCTTTTGTTGTCAAGGAACACGAAAAGCTGAGGTTAAAAAAAAAAAGTCACATTTCTGTTTGTTTGTTAATCAAAAATGTGGTGATTTATGTCAGTGCTGCCCCCTCTTCAGTGAAGCACTTGACAGAGGTCCATGAGGCTTGCAATCCAACACCCACAATGGAAAGGCCCTCCTGTCTTCTCTACTCATCTACTCTTGGTTTTTACCTCTGCCTTTTTGCCATGGTTTAGGAAAGGATGTAAATATGAAAATTCATAAATACTTAATAGCACAAGCATCTAAAAATCGTATTTATTACACACAACACACCCCATCTGTTTGGGAACATTAACTAAATGAATTAAGTTATTGTTTTCTTGTGAAATGAAAGCCTTCTTTTGTCACTGAACACGATATACCTACAATACGTATCTTTTTATCTAAATGGTGAAGCTTAGCTGTCTACAGATGTCCTGTGGTATTGCAGTAGCGGCAGCAGTAATAGTAGTTATAATAAACAACCAACAATCCTGCTGGAGAGAAGGGGGGCATCTAAGCTGCTTTTGAGCAGACGCCTACCTCCAACCCTTTCCAACCGTCTATCTACCTTCCTGCTGCACCTCCAAAAGCCAAAACTCCAGCAGGCTATTGACAAATTTGTTATTCAGATCACTTATCATATTCAGTCAGTCATAAATGTTGAAGCAGATTATGTAAAAAATAAAAAATTGCAATTACTCATCCTCCTCTCTTCCTTCCCTCTTGCATAAATTGAGTAAGAATGAGAGAAAAGCCATCGGCACCGAAGTCATCGCAAATTCCCCCATGGCTCCATCACTCCTGAGCTCAGGAGCAACTGGCGCTGCCCCAGCCAGCCAAGGATTTCTCAGTGATTTCAGTGAAAATCGCGTAACCTCCATGTCTCATTTCCAGTGATGGAACTGATAATAATTGCCAACCCCTCTCGGGGAGTTCACGACAATACATTTATCCTCCTTTGTAAGGAGTTCTCCCATCAGATGGAACGCGCTACAGACGCAGGAAGCGCAACTATTTACTTTTAAGAAGACACAGCACAAACAACCGATGGCAGCTTCGTTAATATGTATTTCATCACTGCGCGTGATCTCTTCCTTTGGAGGGAACAAATTGTATGTACTGATCTGCTCATACGGAAACGTTAAGTCAGAGAGATTAGTTTTCTGTATTCAGTTGCCACTTTATAAACTGAAAATTACTAAAACAGAAAACACAGCCAAAAAGCCAAATTGTGCACTTTTATGGTTCAAAAATAAATAATAAAAAAAAAAAAAGGCGAACATGAGACAAGGTATATTTTATATGCAACAGCTCATTAATTTTAAGTGTCGTGGGAACCCTGCCAGTTTTACCCTCTGAGTAATTATCTTTTGTCTTAATTTGTAAGATTCTTGAAAGGGGGAAGAGAGAAATGGGAGAGAGAAAATGTTCAGTCTCACAGGAAAAGCTTAAAAATCTTAAAAGCCTGAAAACACAATAAAAAGGGAGACACGTAGATGCAAAACAGTCCTAGTCAAGCTGTCTCTAGTTAAACAGTAGATGGTATCAGTTTCTATAAAAATCAGTGTTTGCTTCTTCCAGCACCTAGAATATTGTTATATCCAGCTAGATAGGTATAAAAACCTTTCCGCAATAATAAGTTCCGCAGAATTCAAAAACATATCATGTAAACAAGTATCAAAATGTTAACTTGACTAATTACAAAAAAGTATCACAAGCCAAGCATTTAAGGGGGAAAAAAAAAAAATCCCCTGGACTATGATTTCGCTCCCATCTGAGTAAATATGTGGAAGTTATTTAGACAATAAATAAGTTATTTAGTACAATACAGGATTGAACTCTGGCCCTAATAGCTAGTAAGACAGTTCAGTGAAAAGATGAAATCACCAGGGAAGACCAAAAAGGCCCCCCAAAAATCTCATTGTTGAAGAGTAACTGATAGTAAGACAGAAACCGCCACTTCTCAAAGGAGAGAAAACAACAACCCCCCCCCAAACTCTTCATTAAATATTACTGAGACCAAATCTAATTTAACAATAAATAATTACTAATTCTTTTGTGTCGTCTTATGCAGCAAATTGCATTCTCCTCCATGTCTGCCAGATCTTCAATATTTCTGAGGCATTCGGAAAAGCAGAAAAGGTGTACCTTATGCTTTACTAAGCCCAGATACAGGTATGTCCCAGCTACAGTCTCCCATCCTAGCAATAACTGACACACGCAGTAGCCAATGTTCTGTCCCGGTTATTTTTTTGACTCATGAAAGAGTAGTCAATAAAGGTTTCATCCTTGAAGCAATAATTTCATTAAGAAACAGAAAGACAGAAAAAAAAGCCCAAGTGGTGAAACTCACATTATTAAAGCAGAAATCTTTTGTAGTCTGAATTATGATTATTTTATGCTACCTGAACCAGCTCTATATTTCCAGAACAGCTTTTAGTTAAAGGTAAGAGCACTACTAACAAATAATTGAAAGTGCAAGTAAATTATTAGTGTTCAGACACTTCAAATAGAATAAAGGGATATCCTTTTATCCATATCTATCTGAATGCTCATTCTCAAAATGCCGTGTCCTTCAAAGCAATTATTATTAAGCTGAAACAATAGGAGTCCCAGAGTGAAATACTTGTGGGTCTTTTGGTTAGCAGTGATGATCAAATGCTAAGAAACTGAACCACTACATTCAAAACTTGCAAGCACTGGGGGTTTTTAAACCACTGGTATACTTTATGGCAGCAGAGTAAAACCTTATGGCAGGCATGATCCCCACCGATTCACCACAGTGCTCTCTGCACTGGGTACACTGGACCCCGGGCACCAATATTCACCCAGGATCCCACACAGGGACTCTGGGGTATCTCATTTGAAACTGTGATAAAGAATCCCTATGCAAACCAATGCAAACCGTGCAAATGATGCGTGTACTAGGTGCAGCTATAACAATGGCTAAAAACCTTTTTGATCAAGTACAGCCACAGATGTGGTCAATTGCTACAGATTAACTAAGCATTTACTACAGGAATTGACACTGTAGTGAGCGATAAACATTTATTGTGTTTTCAGCAATTTCCTGAAGTATTCCTACAAATTAATTTGCACGCAAATATTTTATAGGATACATCCAGCCAGCCATTCAGAAGCCAATTTATAATATGTACAATCATCAGGCTTTCACTGTGTAAGCAACAGAATTACTAGACTGGGTTCAGCCAACTGCTGACTCCACGGGCAAAGCTTTCTCTCCCAAGCCCTCCCAGAGATTACTCCTGCACCAGATATGCTTTATACTGGAGATAACAGGGGAGTCTGTTGCAGGGACAGCAGAGTACTGATGTGTGAACCCTTTTGCTTTATGCCAGTGTCTGGAAGATGAAGGCATGGACCATACATGTACATATATGCTGCATGTTGCAGAGCTTGTGCTGCATAAAGCAAGTGATTGCACATTCATAAAACTATCCAAAACAAAGAGGGAAGATACGAGTGAAAGGGAGAAGTTTTGTTTTTAGAAGGAGAAAAGGAAGCCTTGCCAATGTTGTGAACCCGAGCCAGCTATTCCAATGCAAACCTCATGTTGTTACATAGATCATCTTTGGGAAGAGATGTAATATTAATCAACTTTCTGGCATTAAGTATCCGTTACTGTACAAAAACATTCTTGCTCTGGCTTTAATTCAGTTTTAAGTCACTGTGAAAACATTTATGTGGCTCTCAAACTGCCTTAAAGGACCCAGGCAATAATTCTTTTCCCCTCCCAGAGGAACTAAAACAATGATCTACTTCCATAAAACAGAGTATTTTAATACTGCCGATTGTTTTCCTTAAGTGTTGGGTATGTTCAGACTTCTCTAAACCATTTCCAGAGATAGAAGCTCTTCTGGAGCCCCCCAACACGATCTACCTACTCAGGGTCAGTAGCAAAGGCGTACTTCAGGAGAAAAGGACACCACAACACCATATGAAAACACGCGGTACCACTGTTTCCACACTTCTCCAGCCCTAATCCAACACTATGCAGTTTGTCAGTGGACAACCCTGCAACAAAATTTCCATAGCTGCATGCTAACAGAAGTCAAACAGGAGAACCGTGGTACATAACACCGAATTTCTTTTTGACACTACCAATAACACAGCTCAAACCTCTACGTGCGCAAGAATATATTGGGCCACTGAGAGGAGCATTATTGGTATGAGACACCACGCCACCGTTTGCAAAAATTCAATACCAAGTGTCTCGTCTTAGCACAAATTCATTACTCTCACCTAACCACTACGACACAAACAACATCAAAAGGGTCACTCGCTAAGCAGCAAGTCCATACAAGAAGTGCCTATCTGTTATCACGAGTCTCTCACCAGGATAACAATTCAATTTTTTTGAGCAACTTCCAGCTCCCCTATTCTCCTCCACAGGTCATACATCTAGCTACTGAAAATCCACAAATCCCCAAATGTGTTGTGCCTGATTTGCATATTTAAATATGCAAATTACTGCAAAACGGGTAATTTTCATGTTACATATTTTTGCAGAAAAATTAAATGTGCAAAAATGTTTATTGCAACAATTACTGGTTCCATGGTATTTCAACAAAAGGCTGTAAATCATCAAAATAATTGCCTACCCATTAACTATTGTAGCACTCTGCCTGAAATTTTCTCATTCTGCATTTTAGCTGGATGCAAAAAGTATTTTTCTTCTAAATGTTTACCTCTTCAGGATTAATTTCACTAAAAAAAGATGCATGAGCCTAAGACTCTGTCTTATGTACCCACCCACAAATATCAAATTTAGTTAAAAACAAAACTAAATAAAGAATTGCAGCCACAAATTAGAATTTTCTCACAATACATTCAAACAATAATGTATGTGAAAGATACGCAATTTAAGCCCAAGATATACAAACACTGCATTGAACTGTATCCTGAAATAAGGGAAAAAAAGCTATCTACGATCTTTTCCTGCATCGTCTTTGTTACTACACATGTAAGGAAATTACTCTGCTAAATTATCCATTGCAAATTGAGAAGCGAAACATTCTTCTGTATTTCTGGTAAGCAAGGAAGACGGCACTAAAGCAGAGTATAGTATTTCTAGCGATGCCTGCTTACTACGCACTACTGCCAGATCTGTTTTGAAATTTGAGCCCCAAGAAAAAAAGGCATCTATACAATTTTCTCCCCTGCTCATTTCAGGCCAAAGGCATGCAGAGCAGTTTTTATCCGACCATGTTAACAAAACACAGCATGGACCAGCATGTTTTCTGACACACCGGAGCTGGTTTGCTCCAGCTAAGGAAACAAGTCTCTCCTTCATGAAGAAATCTGGTTACAAATAACGATGGCTAACTCCGTTTTCCTAAATGTAAATTAGAACTTAGCTGTCCGTCTCATCTCAGGTGTCTGAAGACAAACACAGCATTCCCAGGTATGCTGGCCCAGATGTATACTTCTCTCCACCTTTGAACCGCTGTGCTGGCATGAGAAATACCTAATCCTGCAATCATCCTTCTTGAGGAAATTATTAGAGGAACTGTAGCCTCTTGCGTGCAATTTTAAAGTTGTCTAGGCGACCGTATCAGTGTACGCTGCTCCTCCTGAGGCCCTTTTCCAGTCCACAAGCCCTTTCAAGTAGAGTAACGCCTATCCCCTTTTGCTCTTGCGATGGGACCGATAACCCAACAACTCCCGAACTGCATCTTCCAGCTCCCGATCCCAGCCTGCCTAACAAAACACTTGGCACCTGCAAACATTTTCCTTCAGGAGCCTGCAGAGAAAACCTTCCATTGTGCCACGGAATGAAATCAAAGTAGGATTTATTTAGTTGTGAGGAATTCAAAGAATTAGTTTTAAAGAGACAGAGACCTAAGCCTACCCTTTTACCTACAACTTGGAATTTCCTCCGAGCAGCAGGGAGATGTAATTTAGACTCGGTACCTCCCTGTCCCCCAGGGAAGCGGAGTACAGCTCACTTGCGGAGAACCTGCTTTCCCTGCACGTCAGCCCGCAGCAGCTGATGACTGACGCCCTCCTCCCTTTGCATAAGGTCAATTTTCTAATAGATCAATGTCTCTCCATCTCCTCCTCCATGTTGGCAAGATGCCCTGTCATCCAGGCTGTGGTTGAGAAGCTTCTCCCCACACCTGGCAGCTACACTGAAGAAAAACCACATTGTTTAAGCCAATGCTCCTGCCTGCTTCTTCCACCAAATTCCTTGCATTCAAAGCCGTGTAATAGTCTCATATAGACTGATGGTCATTTGAGATGCGTACAAAATGCAAGCTGGAAAATAAGCATATCCATCTGAGCAGCACACAGGCGTCCCATGGCTGGGTGTTCTGGATCTAAACACCGAGAATTACGGGGCTCCTACACCCACACTCAAAAGGGTCAGTAACGGGGCTGCAATTACAACACAGTCATCTGAACCTCTGCTCTATCTGCTGCGATATGCAGCACCATAGCACCCCTAATTTTCCACGTGTTAATTTTGAAATTCACCACAAACTTACTTGGAAGGTCTGAAGTTAAAAGGAAACTACATGCTTTAAAAAGATGAAATCACTGACTGAAACAGCAAGAGGGATTTCTCTATTCCAACTAAACGTTCATATGGCTTCTCAGCTGGGAAAATATCCTTTGAAGTCAGTAGCTATATGGAGACCAAGTGATTCAGTTGACGAGTTTCTGGCCTTTCACTGTTTTAACCCCGCTATAAATCCTAACTCAATTAAAATCATTCTGATTAGGACCAAAATTCCACATCAAGTTTTAGAAAGCTTCTAAAAATCTCCCCTTCCTCAAAGCATATATAATTAAAAGCACAAACCTCTGCCAATTTTATTGCTGAATTTGTCAGAAATGTTAACAATGGTATTTTGCAGAACAGGGGGTCTTCTCTGACCTGAATTAATCTATGACATGTACTGTGAGATCATACCATAATTCATAAGCAAGTAAGAACCACTCACACGTTTTACTCTACATTACAAGAGAACCGTTCTCTTGCAAACAAAAACTGAAAGTCTTTAGACAGAATCTTCTCTTAGTGAGAATTGTTCGTTTTAAGTTTAAGCACGCTGAAGAAGACAGTAATGGGAAGAGTTACATGCATAACATCCCACATGACATGAGATACCTACCCAGAACTAATACTAGTTTCTAACCAAGGCACAAAGTACCACCAGTGACATCCAAGCCTTTATCTACTGCTAACTCCTCTTAACATATGTCAGACCCAGTCCAATCAGCTGAATTTTGGCAATGACATGAAATCAATTTTTAAGAGCACAGCCCTACCATTTTCCCTTGCAGCAACCACAGCAATATCTTAGAAAACAGTTTAACCGCAAGACTATCACTGCTTGCACTAAGATATTGCACAAAGAAAAGACTTGCACATTGCTACATATCCCTTTTCCACACTCCCATGAATGTGGGGCACAAACGCTTCCCCTGTCAACCATTTTACTTTGCTCTTTAACAGTTGCATATGTGTGCAGCACATCAGAAGTACTAAGAAAGGAGGATGAAAAGGCACAGGTAACAATCTGATGCTTTAAATACATCTATGTAAGCAGTAAGGTTGGAAGGCAACAAGTCAGTTGAGCTAATTCAATTCGTGCAGCAAGCTATGCCACGTGTTACATGTGCGTCTTATTCATAGTTAGGCATTTTTGATTGAGTTAGCTGTCCAAAAGGTGGCTCAACAGGCTAGGTTATAACAAATAGTTTGGTGTGCAACCCTAATAACACCCCATATTGGCACCAAAAGAGGATATTGACAAATGACTTTGCCCAGGAAAGTTGTTCTGGCCCCCATTTAGTAGAAAGCAATCATTTGACACTGTCTAATGACATTAATCAAGCTCTGAACCTTTCTTGTTGTATGTCATAGCAAATACTTAGCATTTTCAGGTCCAAAGTGCTTGACTACACATTGCATATTAAAAACAAAAGACTTTAATTCATTAAAAATAGACTCTCACGCTAGATTTAGTTCATTTGCTGCACCCGTCCCTGGACTGCCTTTGTGTGTGGTCTCATTTAAAACAGACACACATGAACCAGAACCTACTTTATTCACAGAAAACAAAAATACTATTGGCTGTCAACCAAAATAACAGACACTGAAAAATGGGAATACCCCTGGGTAAGGAAATTTTAATTAAAAAAAAAAAAAAAAAGAGAGAGAGAGAAAAAAAAAAAGAAATTACAATGACGAAGAAGCAGCAGCTGCCTTCTCTGGGAATTCCTGTTTCATCACTTTTGTCAAAACATCTCACATTGTCTCCTATGTATTTTATAAAGGTCTTTTGCAGATCTATTAAAGCAGCAGCTTCATTTATGCTCACTCTGATCTATATTGATAAAGATTATGAAGCCATTAGATGGCTCATTAAGTTTGCCTTTACTTACCCCCAATTAAGATTTCAGGTGTCTCTGGTTTTGAGCTAATTTCAAAGTGGCTGCCATCTGGGACATTCTCAAGGAACATGATCGGCTCCTTTTGTAATGATATTTCACATTTAAAACTAAGGCAACAGTTCGGTTACATGCAATCACATTTTCTGTATGTAAAGTTTTGTGCCTGTTATTTTGGGGGGTTTATTTAGAAACCAATCCAAAGTGCCAAGTTTTGATCCATGGCTTTTACAGCATTAAAGCTCCTGCTCACAGCTGACAGCTGAAATGCTATTAGGCATAATGTCCCCTTGTACTTCTCCACAAATCGTTCACAAAAAGAGAGTTTTCGAGCTTCAGTGTGCAATAAAAAACAGATTCAGACGTAGTCATGAAAAATAATTTTGGTATACGTCAGAAAGGGTGTCCTTTACAGAAAACTCCTTTTTGAAAAGCAGAGATGAGGACCAGCACAGTGAAGTAACTGGGATCTACTAATCTCTTCAGTGTGGCATGAAAGAACAAAAAAAGCAGGCACCATCTCTCAAAAAGTGGGCTCTAGAGAGACCTTCCTCTCAGTCCTCTTTCTAAGAGGAGGAGAGCTGAATGGGCAGTCACCAGAAGGAAAGATTTTCACGGTAATCTAATACTGAGGAAGGGAACAGAGAGCACAGGCTCCATTTTGAAATTATGTCAGGCAGAGAGGGCACAGAGTTGTTACGATACAAGAGCTCTTGCTGGAGAGAGAACCACATCACACAGGACTTTGGCAATGGAGAGTTATAGTGGGCTCAGAAAATTTTCAGCATGGCTTTTAGGTCTTCCATTTTACACTAGGTGATATTGCAACATACATGGATCCATTTATCAAGAAATGGCACAAGAACATCGTGACAGAAATACTATGTAATGAATGCAGCTTTCGTTAATTTGCAAAGAAATAAATGACTTGAAAAAGCTTCTCAGATAAAATCTTTCAATCACCAACATGAATGCAGTATCTTAACCTACTGCAATTGTGGTATCAATATTGCATGTGAGAAATTAAGTGTTACCCCGTCACACATTTTGATAACACTTATGAATGCTTATATTTAACTTTGATAAAATAAAATCATTCTAGATTAAACATCAGTCTCAAAAAAGCCAGAGAGACTGACTGCATGTGTCTATACATACGTACGTGTGTCCGTATAACTCCTGCCTCAGATGGAGTTCAGATTGTCAGGAATAACAGGTTAAAGCAGAAGATGCTAACACTACATCTCACTCCATTTTCCCGTTATGGCCTGTATCCTTTTTCACTCGGATGCAGAAGGATGGACAAGGATTAAGCACATTCAGCTCATACAATTTCTTTGCTAGGCAGTGCAGGAGAACAGAACTATTTAGGACCTACCTTGCCCATTTGGTACATGTTTATGCGTTTTTCCTTTCCTGGGGGTTGACTGGCATGATGATGAAGCATTGTTTGTGGCTGTTTTTGTGTCCTCTGTCTCTTCCTCCTCCTCTTCTTCATCCTCATCATCCTGAGAGCTTCCAAAATATACCATGTTGCTGGGCAGGGCTGGAGAACCTGATCATTATAAAAAAAAAGGCTCATTAGCATCATTACATTCACTTACTGCACTAGCCATATTGATCATAACCTACTTTAGTGTTATGCATAGCAAGGGAAGAGGGGGACTCAGAGATGGAAGGTCACACTAGTGCACGACTAACTGGAGGTTTTTTATTTATTAGCTTTTACCAACAGGATACGTATGTGCTTGAAAAGCAGTGTTCGCCCCACCCCAAGCACATTCTATTCATACTTTGGACAATCAAACATTCTTGCTACAAGCCCTAATTAATAGTTTTGTCTATTCAGAAAAGGACTAATGCACATGCTTAATTTCAAATGCATGCTTAAGTGCCTTACTGAAGTCTTAACGCACAAAACTAGAAGCTTACAGCTTTTCCAAACAGAAGAAAAAAAAGAGCATTTACAAACCAATCTGCACCCCGGTAACATTTTTAGGTTATTATTACAATAAAATATTAGTATTTAAACTTCACAGTGCTTTGCAGTATTCTGCTTCGGTTTTAAACAAAGGGAAAAATAGAGACCTTGAGATGCTTAAATTTGCCTAGCAGGTCCCTGGCAAAGGAGAGAAAAGAGCAAAGGTCTCCTGATCCTCCGTGTGTTCCTATTGAGGATGTTGTTTCTCATCTCTTGCTTACTTCCCACGATGCTCCCCCCAACCTGCCTTGTTTGTGTGAGGGTAAGATACAACCTGGAATTCAGTGAGAGAGAAGTGAGGATTCACGCTGCACTGCATCAGGACACAACATGACTGTAGCAATCTAATAAGTATTTTTAAATGTACAAATGCTGACAACTAATGAACGCCTTCCCTTATGCCCGATATTAGTTTCTGCTTCAAAATGAGTTTTCTGTCTATCTCCTGGAGGGACAGGTGCCCCAAGAGCCTTCTACTTATTCACAAAAAGATTTTTTTTGGTGAAGAAAGGGAAAAAATAGAAAGTCAATAGAAGTGGAGAATGGGAACTCATCACTTCCAATTATTTCCCTGTAGCTAAATAAAACAAGGGACACAGATATCTGGGCTACAGACCAACAACACAAGGTAGTGGCTTCCTTAGGAAACAGTTCTGTCTTCAAGCTCTTCAGAACAGTAATTCTGTGTTTTGTTTCGTTTTGAGCTGGTGGCATTGCCATTGCCAACAACTAACTAAAGCTTATTTTTGGGTTGTGTATTTTCTGCTCCCAGCAGGTTTGTACAAAATACTCTTAACTACAAAAATTACTTTTTAATGAATGGATACCTAAATACAGCACAAAAACCGGGACAGGCTGTTTCTGTAATGAACCATCCTTTTTTAAGTGTACTGGTTTTGGTTGGGATGGAGTTAATTTTCTTCATAGCAGTTTGTATGGTGCTATGTTTTAGATTTGTGACCAAACAATGTTGATAACACAGGGACATTTTAGCTATAGCTGAGCAGTGCTTGTACAGCATCAAGGCTTTTTTTTTTTTTTTTAACCCCTGTTTCTCATGCTGTCCCACCAGCGAGCAGGCCAGGACTGCACAAGAAGTTGGGAGGGGACACGGCCAGGACAGCTGACCCAAACTGGCCAAAGGGATATCCCAGACCATAGGACGTTGTGCTCAGCAGTAAAAGCTGGGGGAAGAAGGAGGAAGGAGGGGTGCTTTCGGAGTTACAGCATTTGTCTTCCAGACTAACCCTTACGCGTGACAAAGCCCTGATTTCGTGGAGATGGCTGAACACCTGCCTGCCAATGGGAAGTAGCGAATTAATTCTTTTGCTTTGCTTCCACGTGTGCAGCTTTTGCATTACCCATTAAACTGTCTTTATCTCAGTCCATGAGTTTTTGCACTTTTACCTTTCCAATTCTCTCCCCCATCCCACCGGCGGGGAGTAAGCGAGCGGCTCTGTAAAGACCCCACCTGTAAAGACCTTTGCTCTTAGTCTCTTTAACAGCCCCTCTGTGACTGTGGCTGCCTTGGGGAGAAGCAGAGAGAAACTCCCCACCAGCACCCTGTGCTGTGCATCAGTAGTAGCCCTGGGACAGCTAGGAGAAACACTGCAGCAGCACCTAGGGCATGATACTGACGACTCTTCCCCCCTGAAATAACACACATATTAATCTATCCAACCTAGACATGAGGGTATGGACACATATGGTTATCCTAGGGGGAAAGCCTTTAGCATGCCCCAACTTTCACATTTATATAGACTAATGATCAAATTAAAACTGCTGACATATTTCAAGGCCTGGGAGCTGTAGCAACGTACAGAAACAAAAACCTTCCCATTTTTATGCAAGCCTAGAACTTTTTGGCACACTCTAAGCAATCAACCATAGTAGGTAAGAGGTGCTGAGAGGCACATTAATTCTTCTGCTTGGAGGGCAGCTTTAAGTCTCAACAGCAACTAACTACAAGACTCCAAAATAGTTACTCCAGCACAGTGCTGCCTGAAAAGTAAATTGTCTTTTTTCTTCCATTTAGGTACCCAAGTCTGCGGTATGGATTCAGAAGTTATTAGCTCTGCAAGTCTGTACTGTGCATCAGTTCTAATCAGGATCCGAAGTCTGGCACCATCAGTGCATTAATGCATTGACAAATGATGGCAGTAAAAGAAACTTACTGTTAGGAAGCCTCAATATTAGATTCAAACACAGACTAAAATCTATTATAATTAGAGAAGTAGTCAGAAATGTTATCCTTCTGAGACACTAAAATAGGAGACCAGATATAGCATCTATTCGCTAAGCCTCATCTTCCCTGGAGTTCCACATCCCTGAGCTTTTTTGTCAGCTTCTTTCAACAGCAACTGGCAAAAAATTTATCATCTGCAACACAAAGGTTGTTATTACAATAGCAATTTTATTTTTTTTTAAGCACAGAATAAAATATAGTATTGTGTCCTTCTGCGTAGAAAGGAGAGAGGGTCTAACCCAAGTGCAAGAACAGATACAAACTTCACCTAACTCCTGGTATTCAATCGTAATCTCAGTGCATAAATCTTCAGTCATAATGACATTTTTTAATTCTTTCTAATCAAGAACTATGAACAAAAATGGTTAAACTGCATTCCTGGGACAGCTGGGACTGTTTGGGAAGTACATTTCCAGATAAATTAGACTAGCAATGTCCAATAACACAGGACACAGTGCTAGTCCTCACTTTACTGATCTAAGTGCTCTGCAATATGAGACCTCGGAGAAAAGCTGGCGTTCAGTTTGGGTCGCCTCCTCCCCTCCAGCTTTTCCTATATATTTATTAAAGTTGACTTGCAAAACAGAAAGAAAGAAAGAAAAAAGGCTGGACTCACGCATTTTTGTTCTATTTAAGCATTGTTATGGATGAAAGACGCTGAAAGAAATCCAAAAGCTTTGAGTTTTCTTGCTTACTTTTTATGTTAGAACTATTTTTATCATTGTCTTTTATAATAAGATTTCAGTTCTGGAATAGCTTCAAGTACTGAGAAATTGTTCACACCTATGGGTTGAGCTGGTTAAAGCCGCTTTCACTTTAAGTCTATGTAGCTAAACATGTCCAAAAGGCTGAGAAAACACTAGTTTAAAATACTGAAACAGCCTGCTCAAGCTCAAGATACTGCAAATTCCCTTTATGAGCAAACTGAAGGAAAGACAAGCCTGTAAGTACACTGTAATTTCATTCAAGCTAAAAGAATGACAATTATGTTGATTAGGCAACACTAAACGTGTAAGTGTGAGCGGATGACATGCACTGGTGGTTTACACCAGGCAAAGAGCTAAGAGAACCCCTCAGATCTGATCTTAGAAAAATAAAACTCAAGACTTCTCATGACTGAAAAACTAATGAAGATCATATGAGCGAAGCTGCACTGTTAAGAGTGGAAGCTAGGCGATCATTCACCTTCTTTATTGTAATAAAGATTCCTGTCCTGAATATCCCTCATTGTCTCTGAGACTAGACAGGGACGTGTATATGATGCCACAGCCTACCTCTACAGGGGACCCTGTTTGTTACCCAAAGCTGCTAACTTATATAAACAATGCTAAGTAGTGTTATTGTAGCTATGAATGTCCAAGACCATTGGAGATGTGGAGAAGAATGTGCACTCAAGAGCTGGTTTGTTTTTTCCAGCTATATCAGTTGGTCTAACAAAATGTATTGCCCTTCCTCATAAATCTGGCCTGTCTTCATCTCAGTTTAAGAACATCGTGGGTTTCCTTACAGAAAGACTTCGTTGAGAGTTGTTGCTCTCCAGTTTCTCCATGTATAACAGATATTTATTGTGAAAATGATGTATGACAGCAACATGATAAAACCCCTCCAAAATGGCATGAGAACAGGGAAAACTGCAGGTTCACCAGATGCGTACATACACACACGTTCACAGAACATACAGCTGTAGGCACTCACTTGATTTTTTAATTTATAACACACTATTCTGCACATTTTTGTCTTTGCCTGGACACACTCCGCAAGAAACCCAGGGGGCAACTATGCCAGTTCATTCTTGCACATATTTTGCCAGTCAGCTAGCGAGAGTAAAGCTGAGCAATCATCCCTCCTCTTCCTCTTGCCCTCCCCAGCACCAAGGCATGATTCTCAAAGCCTACCCAGAGCAATCTAAAGAGCGACATCAGAATTTAATTAATAAGCAACAGCAAAAGAGAAGAGCTGCAATGCTCCAGATAGAGGGCAACATCTGTGCCTGGGAGGTGGTGCATGCCAGGTCTCAGCACTCTAGGTATGTAATTCCCCCCTTCCTTGCTTCTGATCCCCAAGAAAACAGCAGAAAAATCTGCAAGAGAGTTACGAGAGCCTGTGGCTGTATTGAATTTTACAAGTCTCCTTCTGTGCCGGGAGCCCCAAAGTTGTGCAGGCAGCTGCTACCACAGGCACTGCAGCGGATGAAGGGGGAGAGCAGGGGAGCAGCCCTCCAGCGCCTGGGGAAAGCCCGTGAGCAGCCCTCGACGTTGAGAAACTCACCCTGCCGCACAACCGATCAGCAGGTGCCTGAAAAACCCGCGAGCTCAGCAAATCTGATAGTAATCTAGAAAATAAAATTCGACTGCCCACCACTTACTTAGAAGACATTTCATACAAGGAACCATCTAGACTGTCTGTGGCTGCATGGACATTTTTCTTGGCGTCAAAAATGGTCTACAGAGCATCTACCTCCATCTGGCTTCTTGTTCTTATTCCTGTGCCACCACCTCAACTGTGGCAGTATAATTTTTTTTGTGGGGCCATGTGGTGAATCAGATCAGGGGACTGATTCAGATTAAAATCCCAGGCTAAGGAAATTAAAGTCCATTAATAAATGTTGTAACTGTAATGTAATGTTACAAGCTCTCAAGTAAAGATTTGGAAAATTTCTGTGCACACTTTTTCTTATTGAATGCGTAGCTTAATATATCACTTTATGTTATTAAACAAAACACGAAACACAGTATGTGTCCAATCTCGTGTAGGAGCTGCACGTTTTGCATTCTGTCCTGACGATGTCTGCGCACACACTGCCTAAACACTCCCCACCCCCAAGGCAGTTGATTTGTTTTGCATCAATATTTACATAAAAGCATGTGCCATCAATAAAGAACTGGACAAGGCAATCGCAACATGTTGGGAAGGAAGGAGAAGCCATGGCAAAGTAAGCAACCTGAAAGAAAGGGCGTGCAGCAGCAGCAGAGCAGAAGGCGGTAGAGGCTCAGATGTGCTGGGGCTGGAGAAAGAGGCGAGGGGTGAGGGATAAGTTACCAGATGGACAGAGGCAGCAGCAGCAAGGGGAGAAGGAAGATATGGAAAGAATTACTGACATTAAATAGTAACAAATACAGTAAAGCTGGAAGGACGCTTTGTATTGAGCAGCTTTAACAGGAGTATCTGTCTGATAGTGCTGTCGACCTGCTGCCCTGGTCTGGACATGTGCCACTCACCTTTTCCTGCTTAACAAGTGGCTGTTAACTCAGTCGAGAGTAGAAAAGCTATGGCCAAGGCCAGGCAGCAACCTGGAGAGAACTTCCCAGCCCTCTCTCGCTCCTCCAAATCACTGCAGGAAGGCCAAGTCGCCAAAGCTGGCCCTCGTCGTGCGATTTTGAAAGCCTCACAAATTGTCATGGTTAAGGGATTGCAAGCCACGCAGAAAGCTCAGACAGCTAATAGAACCCCAGGTACCCTCTCCTCACCACTACCAGAGCAGGAGTTACTGCTCCTGTGATCAGATACCACGGTGTGTGGCAAATTTTGAGAAAATCATTAACGGTGAGTTGTCTTTTTTAAATTCACTCATCACGGTTACAATGAGCTATGAATTATCACAAAATGGGAGGATACTCAGCTCTTCAAAAAAATGAGGTTTGAAGTATGTTTGGCAACTTTTTCTGTCAGTATCTGCAGTTTCATTATTGAAATTCTCTCTTGAGTATTTTTGTCTTCTCTCCTATTGTGAGAGCAACACAAAGGAAAACCTAACTATATAGGAAAAACAATTAACACAACTATACACAAAGTGTTGCCTAATGCATATGAAAGAATGACAAACGTATTTTATGTCCTCTGTTATAACAACTTGATGCTTATACAACAATAAGTACAAAGTTAAATACATTTTTTTAAGTCACAGAGCTGCTTTTAGCAGTTTTCTCAGAAAGATGTTACTCTTTGCCTGTGCAAAATTCAGGCTTGCTACTAACAGCAGGCAGAATTGATGCTTATGCAACCCATGCATACAAATGCGTTGACCTCAGCAGCAAGTGCCTGATTAATAGAATAAACGATACTCCTTTTCAGCCATTTTATTTGACTAATGAGGTTATTAAATTTTTTTTATTTGACAAATGTGTAATTTTCCCTCCTAAATTACGGTATGTTTTGTTTCTCATTAAATTACATTAACTTTTGTCTTGGACTAGCTAAACATACTAAAAAAACTCTGAATTTGGATCTGAAGAGTGGAATCAGAAGTATGGAAAGTGCATGCGCTTTGCCAAAAGCACTATTTCATTACTCTTCAGAATTAGCTGGCAGTGTTTCTGCAGTATTTACTGAAGTACAAACCAAATGTTTTCATCTGGACAGGATTCAAACCCTGGTATGTTACAACCACAACAAAAATCATCTCAATCCAAGAGCCTTCTCTGTAATTTGGGCTGTGGTTTCTGCAAAATTGGAGGATTCTTCTCCATTAATTATTTACACCAACTCCCCCTTTAGCTCCTCTCTTTTTTTTCCTCCTAACAATTAAACATAACCCAGATGTGTTTTGGACAAACCTTAGAACAATTTAAGACATCAGAATGATTTAAGCACAAGGCGGGTCAAGGTATGCGGGACTTAAGCCTGTCCCGATAAACACGTGGCATGCCAAGCCCTACAGTGAGCTGTGTCCAGAGATTTGGCTTCTCCTCTGACACACAGCCCCATTTTGGGGCTATACGCAGGTAGAAAAACCTTGCCTCCCAAATGTACCGGCATCTCAATGCTTAAAATTTAGAGCCTGCTTCTCATTTATTACATGTCCTACTCATTACGTTTTGGCAGGACAACGCCAACTCCCTGAAGTGCGAATAAATGCAATTTAAGCCTGTACTTTATGGTCATTTTACGGAGCAAGGCTAAAAGAGAACGAACTGCATAAACTCGATAGGAAAGAGCAATTGTATCTCACTTCTCTGACTCCACCTGCAGGAACAGTCCCAGAGGGAGCTCCCCGGTGCCTGAGCGAGAGGGAGGAAAAGGCCATCCCAAGTACAGAAATAAAACAGAGCTCATAAACACACCGATGCTCAAACTCTCCCTTCCTCTGCCGTTGTACAAATCACAAGATAGTGTTATGGCTAACTTATCAGCTAGTGCGGTGACATAAACGCCATTTTCTTCTCAGTCCAATTCTTCAAAGCAGTAGAGCTAGAACTAAAAAGCCAAAGAAGATTGTTCCTTTTCTAGGGAAATGGAGTAACGGTAGGAAAATGCGTGAATCTGCAGGAAAAAAGGTTCACTTTCCAAAGTTAACAAAACACACACCAGAGTAACAGACTACCAAATATTTAAAAGAAACGAGTGCTTCACACATCTACAATCCATATTTGACAAGCTCAAAGCAATTTACCTCCACTAACCTGGCTAGATTTGGCAGTGAACCTCAAAACCAACCCTTCCCACATACACTTCAACCCCTGACTTCGTGTTCCCCTCCACCAAGAACAAGACAAGTCTGCAACTCCCAAACCACCACGCTGCCATTCCCAAAAGGCTACCAGCCTGTGTTTCATACCCAAGAGATCCTGAGCCACATCCCTAGCACAAAGTCAGTCTTTCGGGAGCACTGAACCTATGGTAGGTTAGAGAAGCAGGCTTGCAGGTTTCTGGCTGGGAGGAAAGGCAGGAATTGCCTTTGCCAAAATACTTTACATTGCCCACCTGGGCACCGAAAACTGTGGGCAGCAAGGTTTTGAAGTGCTGCTGCTGCCACCACAGCACTTAGATTTTATGCCAGTAGCTCATCCATGGTCAATGTCCAGCTATGCCAATACCTGCACACAGAGTTAAACATTTATTCTCATTTTACAGAAAAACTAAGCGGTTCACTGAGGGACTCGGAGTGAATCTGTGGCAAATACAAAGGCTGAACCGCAAGATTAGTCTCCCATTTCAACGAGTTAACTTCATCCTGTGGCTTTTTGCAGAGGTAGATATTGGAATCATTAACATCAGAAAGGGGCCTCAAAACAGGAAGAGCAGGGAAAAAACTTTGATTCAGCTGTAGTACGACACACAGCCTACTCTATCTTGCACTCAGCAGCTCTTCCCGCCTCTTAAATCTCCCAGTAGGCACACACTGATGTGAAGACACATCCTCCAGCAGTAGTCCTATCCCCTGGGAAGGAATAATGCCATGGTGTTGGTCACCAGGCTCTCTGTGTACTTCATACACGTGCTGCTCGCTGTGAGCCGGCATATTCACCTCTCCCTGCCAACGCTAATTAAATTACTCTTGTCCTAAAACACCGTGAGAGTGCATTACCAGCCCAGAGCAGCATATTCCACAGGTGGACTAAATGGCTGCACATATGAGAAATCTCATATTTTACACTTCAATGTTACTCCTAACTTTAAAAAAGGACTTTGAAATTGTGAGATTACGGTTACTAAATGCAAACGTATTTTTATTAAACGGTTTGTGCAACTAAGATTCAATACCCCGAGGTTTATTCTTGTGTTTTCAATCTATCCTAAACTCTTAGTCTCAAATACCAAATGATTTAACAACAAAAGCGATAAAAAGTCTTCTTCCAGTAGTTTAAACAAATTACTGTATGTCTGCATGATTTAATATTATTTTGGAATTATAAAATTAATCCAGACTGCAAAACAGCTCACATTTTTGGACAGTGTCAGCATTTCATTGCTTTGCTTCCAGCCTAATCAAGTTGTTGTGCTATTACGTGCTTACTCTGATCTGGTGAGCACGTCTCCACGGCAGCAACGTGCTCCCTGGGAAGGCTGGTGCTTCAAGAATGTGACTGATGCAGTCACCAGCTCTCCAAGTCCAGCATACATATTGATACTGAACTACCACGCACGTGTACCTTCTGCTTGTTAAAAGCTAAGCAAATTAACAGTTGTTTTCTAACATGCCCAAAATTAAGAGCTCCCAAGTTTTTGATTTTGGGGGCTCTCCTATTGTAATGGAAAACTTCTGCATGTTTCTACTGGCACAGGCAACCCCTCCTATTAAGACTCAAGAGAGAAGCAAAGGCCCCTGAGCCTACCACCCAAACAAAGTGTTTAAAAAAATAAAAAGCCTGTTTAGGAGTAAACTGTTAGAGGACTGAGGCACTATGATTTTAGAAGTTACTGACATTTGGCCAAATGTGCTATAGTGACATTTTCTAATTTGGTTTTGCTTAGCTGTAATAAATCAGACTGTTAAGTCATTGCAGTACTCAAGGAAAATGAACAGTCACGCGTTTTGCAGAACAGTAGTTAGAAGAGCCTAAAAACTAAATTTGTGAGATCTCAATTAAACCATCTTTATTTAGGAATCCCTGAAATTCTCTAGCACGTAACTCCCAGAGGCCCGGCTTAATTAGAAAATTGATCATGGGAAAACTTCTTAAAATGTAGGCTGCTAATCATAGCCTTCCTGTTATCACCTTTTGCCAAAGATCTATTCTCACAGGGAGTTGTTTCTCCTTCCCCCTTTAGCCCTATATTATTCCACTCGCAATATTTTTAACCTGTAAATAATTACAGAGAGTAAAGGTAACTTAAATGCACTGTAACAGAAGCTATTAAGAAAAATTTAATCAGAGGCAGAAAATACAGTAAAAGTGAAAGCCGTTGTACAACCGCAAGGAGATGGCACACTCGTATCTATGCGTGCTGCTGAAAGATACTAATTATGCCTCTGGCAAAGGGCATACAGGCTCCTTCAAAGAAGCTATTTAAAGATAAGAACACTGCAGACAAACAATTCAGAGATATCTGTGCTATTCCCTTCCTTCTTGTGTTGGAAATTCTAGATCATAATTTAATAAAATAAATAACTAAATAAATTAAAAAAAAAAAAAAGAATTTAAAATAATAGAAAGCAGGGGAGCCTTGCCAAGTCTGGTCAGTTAGATATATTCCAGGGTGCTCAGATATTCATTCATCAATTGTTACAGCTTTTTCATTCTGTTCCGCTTACCTTTTAAGAAGTAATTAGTACATTGTATTATCAAATCAAGAGTTCAAAAACCAAACTAATTAAAACTACATCTAAAGCCCCTAGTATTCTGGATAATGAAACCAAGCAGGTCATCTTGGTTAAATTATCTCCCTTTGAAATTACCGGATGCTACAAAAAAAGGTAAATAAAAGTGATTTGAATCATTAGGTTTTCTGACACATAGCAGAAGGCCAGGTAAATGGGACTTCTTTTTCCTAAGTATGGGACCTTATGCACATCAAGAGCCTTTCTTCCACATCATCCATGATAGTACTGCTCCATCACTGAGAGTTCAGCTGCTGCCACTTAAAATAAACCCTTCAGAGTACTGAAGAGTGAACTTGCAGTGCTGATGGGATTTTTAAATTTCTCTGTTTAAAAACAGAAAGTGAAAGTACATGCTGACATGGTGTGACAAATTTACACTGTGCTTCTGACACTGCTGCTGGGTGCGGTGGGACAAGGACAGAGACATGACCACAGAGCTGTTTTCCCACCAGCCCTGGAGAAGAGTCCCTTGCCAAAGAAAAGCTTTGATCATGAATGCAGGGACTATATCATCAAAGCATTTTGAAGGACTAGGACCTAAGAGAGTCCCAACTTAAAAAATTTTTTAAAATTACACAAACATGGGGATTTACTGTCCTGGATCTTATCATCACTACACTTACTACTAAACAATTTTCAAAGTGCTGAACTTACAACCCTGCGAGTGTGCTCTTATTTCCGTGTAATTCTGTGTCGCACTTCATCATGAAAGTGCAGACAGACAGGGCTGGACAGACATATCCGGACAGAAGTCAGAACATCCACATGTCCCACCATGCAAGCAATTTTTAATCCCTCAACACTTCAATAAACAACAGCACAGAGGTTCAAAACCAAAATAAACCCTTTCCAAAAAAATCACAAGTCTTCCCCATGCAGGGTTTAAGTAAGCTGCTGGCTCTTCCCTCTCCAGGTTCACTGGGTACCACCAGAAGAGCAGCACCAAACTAAGCCTGCTAGTGCCCTGGACAGCCACTTGTGTCACCTTTCTGGAGCTGGATGTACCAGTGGGCTGCTACATGAACTCCCTGCAAGCATATTAAGAACCAGCTTCCACCTCCTTTTTTCCAACGGGCACATCAAGAGAGACCACCACCTGGAACTAAACCCCCCAAGGGACCAAAGGGGCACAATCTGAGGCAGCCACAGCCTCCTAAAGGACGCAGCAGTGCAGACACCGAAGCCAGAACCATGCTAATAGCAATCTCAACAACCCCACTCCCTCTCTTTTCAAGCCACAGCTACCCTCCTGCTCCTCCACAGAAACACATCCAGGTAGCAGGTGTCCAAGAAGACTTCCCCCCCTGTTTTTACTGGCTCTTTTCAGGCTTTATACAGTGGTGATGGAGCAATAAGCTTGTGGAGGTGCTGAAACAGAGAGCTGATCGCTTCCCCTTTCTGCTTTTCTTCAGCCTGTTTAAGCACACCAAGAACATGCCATGTGTGGCACTCAGAGCAGATTTTCCCTCATGGTTTTTAATATAATTGTAATTGGGATCTTGCCGTCTGAACGCACGTGTTGTGTGAAATATATGAGTATTCCTGCATACTGAAGAAATTAGGAATGAATTGCAAGTTCTTAATTGACAGTACAAAACATCAATTATTCTACAGATGAATAACAAAGAGGAAAATTACAGGTGCAAGAGCTGAACAGCCACTGATTAAAATAAAAAAAAAAAATTAAAAAAAACCCACAAAACCTTCTGAATGAAGCACTGGAATAGGACAAAAGTACCCGTGCTTCCCATTTGCATTGTTAAAGCAGAATGCTAAGAGACAGTAAGAAATAAAAATGGAGATAAGTCACATCCCCACACAGGTTGCCTTTCTTTAAGTGCAAGTGCCTTCAAATCTATAAATAACACATGCTTAGTTAGCAAGCAGTAGAAACAAGTGTGTGAATGCAGCCATGTGTGCTCACACACATACACACACACACCCCCACCATCTGAATTTTCCCACCAACAACTGTGGCAGTTGGCCCAGATCACAGCAGTGACATGCTGCCAACAGACTGATCAACCTCACAGCAGACTAAATTAGAAATACATTTCCACAGATTAAATTTCAGAGGACTGTGATGCCACTTTAAACTCCATTAGATTCTGCTCCTCGCAATCCTTTAAACAAACATAAAAGCTAGCAAACCAGCCCCCTCCATCCCCTCCGCCCACCCGCTTTACCAGAAGTCCCAACAGGATGGAGGCTCCATATTGGACCAGAGTCAAGACAGATATATTAGCAACCAGTCTAAAGCCACCACTAGCCTAAAATCTCATAGAAGAGAAGAAAAAAGAAATCAAACCATGCTGCATTAAGGTGAGAAAACCTCAGCAGGAATCTACAGGTGGTGTTGACCAGTGCTGCTCGCAGATGCACCAAAGACCTTAGAACTGGAAAGGGGAACTAAAACACAAGTTTTGAAGGATTCAATCCACTAGGTAAGACTTTCACAGGCAAGCCCTATCTGTAACAAATGCACACCCTTTCAGCAGGCAATGGGACAAAACAACAGCGAGAGGCATCGTTCCACCACATCCAAGGATGGAGCAGTGACTTGCTAAGGGGACGGGGTGGGGGGGGCACCTGCCAAAAGAGAAACATACCACAAAAGCCAATACAAAAACTGGGAGATTAAACTGAAAGATGCTATCTTCAGAACATGACTTGGGACACAGAGCCATGGAAAGTCCCAAGAAAAATGACCACTCGGGTAAGGTCTCCTTCTTTAGCTTACTCGGGACAGCGAGGTGTACCTCACACTAAGGTCCCCAAGTCTGCCAGGAAGGCTTGCAGACACACACCACACAGCTCCAGCCAGGCTCACGCACCTGTTACTGTGAGATAATTCAAGTATCTTGCTGCACAACTTCAGATGCCTCATCTGCATTTGGGATGCAGCGTGGAGGAGCATACCTGTTTTAGTTATCACCATGGGAACAATCCAGCTCTTGGGGCAGCTAAGAACAACGGCATCCCCTCCACCCACTGTCGGATGAAAAGCCTCACTCAGAGTGAATGATAAAGGACAGTGAATAGGTAGAGAAAGGGAATTTCCAACCAGATTTCTCCTCTTGCAGGAACAAGTACTCAGGCAAGTTAAGCGCTTCTTCAGTTTATAGACAGACAAAACAAAGAAGGCTGGGGAGGACATAGGAGAGCTAGACAAAAACCCATTCAGGATAACAGAGCTCTAAGCATGAAAGAAATTTCCTTTTGCACTATTACTGGCCTCATTTTATGGTCTTTACAACCATGAACTCAAATGCTCCTGCTGCAGATAGAGTCAAATTGCTGAGAGTTGAAAAGCACCCAATATATTCAGGTGTAGCACTAGTACATTTGCCTAGTTGCTAGTCGGTGTGCGGTGCTACACCTCGTTCTTTGAATGAATGTCCCCCTAGGCTGCTGCAAGACTCCTACCTCGAAGACAGAGGAAAGTGAGAAAATCTTCTGTCTTGGGCTTCCTTTTGGAGAGGTCAGAAATCTGAGTGGCGGGAGGGGGTAACAACGGCTCCACTATCTTTATTGGAGTTGTGCTGGGACTGTTTGGCTGGGACTGAGCAAACTTCCTTTGTGCTTGCAGCCTTGGCCTGTGGAAACAAGAGCATATCAGAAACACGTTAGGCAGAACTTGCAGGAGAGACATCAGAACATAAAAATTCACCATTTAAAAAAAAGAAAAAAAAAAAGAAAGAGAGATCTGAATCCATCTCCCACTAACATCATATCCCTACCTATGTCAATTGTGAAGACAGTATTTTATTTGCTTTACCCTTTGGTATCTTCTCTGACAATTTGGAAAACCAGAAAGGGAACATCTTGACTATAAAATCTGTTACTACTATTTCATATGTTCCAAGTATTTTCTTGCACATCATACAGTAACAGTTTACCATTCACTTATTTGGAAATTAAATCTGTATTTTGCACCATGAAAATGTAGACATTTTCAAGTATTAGTGTTCTTTGTTTCTTGTTTTTAATTAATTTACAAATGAGGTTTATTTTAGCCCCATTAAGGTTTTAATTTATTCCAATCTGCTACAGTCTAATTTACATGGTAAAATATATATTAATAGATAAGGTATCTATGTTAGTACCCAGTTCTACAAAAACAAAACCTTTAGGGAAAGATACTTTTGACACAGAAAATATCAGGTAAAAGCCATTAGATTTTTGCTCCCTTGGTCACAGCCTAGAAGACAGTAAGCAAGGAGGTCCGGGATGGGGTTAAGTAGTATTTGTGACAAATTCATAAGAACAAAGGACATGCATGGAGTGAATCTGTCTCAGTCCTGGTACTGGGTGATGGACTGACACTCTCTGGTAAGTTTTAGAGCATCCCTGGGTACAGCTGTAGGAGATGAATGGATGCAGGTGGTTTTAGCAGTCAGGCTGCAAATTACTTCAAGCCTATCTGAAGGTTCTGATTAACTGCTAGGTGGCAATGAATATGATTTTCTTTAACACGTCTAGAACGCAAATTGGTATTAGGGAAAGCACTCTGGGGCAGGACAGATACCCAGAGGGGGTCTTGCTGGGAACCTGAGTCAGCTCAGCATTTAAGAACATGCTAATTTCTCACTTAAGCAACTGGGATTCTAATTATGATCTTTATTACAGCTTCAAAAAGGAGAGAAGCTACTGAAAGAACTTAAAACCTCATTGAGAAAGGATGCAATTTTATGTCATTTTCCTCCCTAATAGCAGAGTATTTACATAATGTCAAACTGAAACACATATCAAATAACACTGAAGGAAAAGCCAGGTCTTGTCACTCTGCAGCAGGCTTCACTGTTATGACTTACAGAAAGCACAGTTATCCTTCAGCGTGGATGAAACACGTAATTGGCAAACCTCTTCTTTTTCATGGATATTAAACTTAAATAGTTGAGTAAGAGGAGGTTTGTTACTGTATTTTAAACTTCCACAGTTTTGTGGCTAAAATGGAAGGGAAAAAAAGAAGAAAATCCCAGCAGTGTTTGCATAAATATATACACATCCCCTAATGACAACAGAGAACAAAAGTAGCATCAGCAGTTTTATCCCTAAACTCCATATAAAATTGTCCATGTCCTCACTATCCAACTCCCACCTCCCCCCTCCCCAAACAACAAAAAGCACAAGCCATACTTACTGCTTATTTTCATCTTCTTAATGGCAAATATAGTATGGTGTTTATAATTTCTGAACTGATTGAACACATTGATTTCCTCGTATCTGTGAACAATTATCTTTCCAGAATGAAGGTCTTGTACAGATCTGCCTGTATATCCCCCAAATTACTCAGATTGCCTTGCAAAGCTCTATTCCTTCAAGCAGACTGAGGACTCCCGCGCAGGATGAATGGGATTTTAATTTCAACCAACTACATTTCTCTCACCAAAACCACACATGCGGCCAGAGAAAAACGCTTTGTCTTGGCTTCTGTTCTGCACAAAACTTATGGTCTCTTGCCAAAAACCAGACTGTAAAGGTTTGCAAGCAACCCTGCCTGCTGCTCTCATCTGCACAGCGATTCTTCCCCATCAATGTGCTTCCTCAGCTGGGCTGTTAAAAACATACACTATCCACTCACCACATCTCTGAAACTACCTGCTCAAATCTCACTTGATAAAAGATGAGCAGCGAGGATGACTCCACAACCACCACCACCCCTAAAAGTAAAGGTTAAGCCTGTTTCGTGGTTCAAAATTAACCCTTTGCAGCAAAGATCTGCCAGGGCTGTTTGCAGCGTCCCTATTATCGGTCCCTAGAGCATTGAAAGAGGATTAGGGAATGACTTGTAAGTTCAGCACAGACATGAAATGAATTAGTGAGTTGGAAGTACTTTTGGTTCAGTCTGTCTTTGAAAATACACTCTCCTCTAGCCATCCTTCCCCAATACAAACAATTCCCTGCTCGTTTTGCTTGCCTACTTCCCACGGGGCATACGGCCTGGCAGCATCACCAGCTCTTCACTACCCACCATGGTCCCGTGGGGGCCCTTCATTTCGGTGAGGACAGTGAAAAAATGCCAGACCTTCCCTCCACCCAGCTTCAGGCTATGACCGTGAAGGTTTGCCGCTTCCTGGGGAGGCTGTGGAGACTTGCTGCTACATGGTCAGATGTGTCTGAGATGCTTCTCCTCAGACACCTCTGTTGATGTTTGCTGTACTTCCTCCTGCTTGGTTTGAGCTCACCAGTGCCACAAAAACAGGCCTGCTCCTTATGAAATACCAATTTTTTATTAAAACCCTGAGCAGTTACAGGGCGTAGGCATCACCAATTCAATTTATGAACGCTAGTAAACAAAGGCACGCTTTTGTGACTGCAGCGCCCTTTTAGGTTTCTGCAACAACTACCGTTCTTTGCATGGATAGGCATGTGCTCCATGGGCTTCTACTTCTGTGCCTGAGGGTGTACAGAGCAAGCCATGAGCAAGAAACAAGCTATTCTGTAGCTACAACACACCAGGATGAGGCACTGAGGTTAGGAAACAAAAGCCAACCTTTTAAGCAGCTTTCGCTCCAGATTTGTGTAAAAATGACCAGTTTCAATGGTGGGTCAGCGAAGAAAAACATATACATTTCAAAACATGGGCAACAACTTAAAACTGTCTCCTTGTGAAGGAGTATATGCATCTTAATAACCTCATACGTCCCCATGAAAACCTCTAGAAGCATAAAACCAATTATTTCGGGTACAGTTTCACGTTACACTTAATCCAATACAAGTATGAAGCTGCTGCCAAAAAAGGAGGTACGCGGCTCCACTATGGTTACATCAGATCAAGCATAGCAGCCCGTTGTACTCACTCACACACCACTTCTGAGCAAGGCAGAATAGGTAAGGAAGTGATAAAAGTGCTTAGAAAGACGTTTTGTGCGTGATAAACACGTAACACCACCAGTCTGGCTTTGCTCTTTGCTTGTTAGTGCAACGATTTCTGCTGGAATGACCTATTAGCGTGCATTTGGCAACAGGAGGCAGATTGGCACAAGTGGCAAAAAGAACAACAAAAATCCTGTTTGCATCCTCAAAACAAATTACTCACTCTGTCCTCATTGAAAGGGTATATGCTATGTAAGACTTGCAAATATGCAAACAGACAAAACTTTGCAAGAAGGAAAAGGGTGAGGGAAGAACTCAAAACACCACCACATCTAAACATCATGCAAACGCCCGACATGCAGCCAGAAATATCCGGACTATTTAAAAATAAATAGTAATTCCCCTTCTCTCAACAGAATGTTATTTTCATTCTACTGCTTTCGGGAGACTTCACCACCTACCTATAACACAAAGTTCAAAAGAACCTCAGCCTGAGGAAGCCTCACCTCCTTTTAGTACGCTTTTCTTCTGCTGAACCAACTGTTTAGGTCCGAGACAGCAAATTACAGCCAGAGACTAAAACTCCACAACAAAATTATCCCGAGCGTACAAACTCAGACTAGGCTGGAAAACATTTCTCTCCAAAGCAAAATACACTTTCTGAAGCTTTTCCAGACTGGAATTTATTTTTAGTTGAACATTTTAAGCAAATTGCATTTTTTAGAATCAAAATTTGTTAGCTAAAAATACTTCAGAAATGTCTTTTAAAATAGAATATCCTAGCACCATTCCTTTAAGCTTGTAGAAAAAGGACATGTTTAGGAAGAAAATACCTACTACACAAAGGCAGTCTTTGCAAAGCAAAGCAAAGCTCCAGCTAGTAATACCAGTCTGTGTTAAATTTAGTAAACATTAATACTCTAGGTAACAGCACATGCTATGTTAGCTACAAACCAAGTATTACATTATCAGTATGCAAGATTTAGTTGTACATTGGTACAAAAATCTGACAATTTTCAGTTTATTACTCCATAACTCCTAAGTGAAAGCAAAGCATAAGTACTATAAAACATACACAAAGAACAACATGCACAATTGAATTGATAATATGTATGCATTCATACTATTTATAATAAATTCTGGGGTTGAGAGACTGTCCTCATACATAAGCATCTCAACTGGGAAGAGATTTGCAAAACAAACTATCTTTTTCAAATGTTCTCTAATCTCCAGCAATCTGCAGGTTTTCACAAAACTTCCTGCTTGTTATATACTACAATATTGCTTGCTGTTTGGTCTCACAACCTTTCACTTACTCCTTGAGCTTTGCTTTTGCCTTCGTTATTTCCTGCTTTTCTGTTGCCTGATGTTTGTCCTTCCTTATAACAGCACCACTGAAGTTGGATTTCCAAACCCTATAGGAACCATAGCTTAGGTAGCTGATTGAGTGTCACCATTTTGTTATTAATTCCCATTTTCCTTTTCAGTGTAGTGTATTTTTCACTTTCTGAACCGCTAGCAAGCAGCCTGCAAGCCAAAGCAAAGGAATCTACACCTCTGTCTTCCTAAAAGCAGCGTCAGTATTTGGTTACTTTGCCTGTGTCACCTCTCCTGAGAAACTGCAATGTGAGTATTTGTAGATATTTATCACATTAAAATCACTACTACTAACCAGGGGCGATGAGCCAGGAATACAGACTTGCTTAACTGCCTGATCTAAGGCTAGCTGTTGAGGAACCATCCTCTGTCAAAACACATCTTTAAATGGGGAGAGTTTGGGTTTCTTGTTACTGCTCAGTTAGGCTTTGCAGTTCCCAGATGTCTTTCAGTATTACGCCTCTCAATCTGGGCAGCGGAAATTCAGTGCACCGTGTATTTACTTTTTTCCATCCAGGGGTTTGCCCTCGCATGGATACAGCTGAGCTACGTTCTGTGGGACCCTTCCCATATTGCTGTCTCAACCTGTCTCATACAGCTACACACAGTTGCAGTCAAACATTACGGCTGTCCTTCCATCAGCCGCTAGCACCCGTTACAGGGAGGGCTCTGGCACAGACAGGCACTCTGCCTCACCGATTTTTGCTTTTGCGCTGACCACTCTGTGCTAGTATCATTATAGTTTCCCCTCTGCTGTGTACCTGGGTCATTTATTTCCTTACTATGACACTTTGCTGGCTTGGCAAAAGAGTTATCTCTCTGAGTTTTACTTGTCCCTACCCCAATCTAGATCAGGTTCGAAGCGTACCATCTTTTGTTCTCATCAGAGCCGATACGCAACTTAAACGTTTTGTTTAATTGCACTGTACAACATGACACTCAAGTCTAGCGCACAACATGCCTGTTTGCAAAGATTCATTTGTGTGTGCAGCTTCATTTATTAAGGTAAACATAACTCTAAGTGATAGGCTGTAGATATGTTCTGCCCGCATAAAAAAATAAAAGGTAATTTAGGCTTTAATAGCCAGGTGTCTGCTGCAGATCAGATGATTATCAAGTGTGTAATTTCCAGCTGAAAGAAAATCAACCACGTGACAGGCATTTCTAGGCAAGCCCAAGGTTAGCATGCAAAACTTGGTGCTGGAGGTATCATTCTTCACAGGACAAATGGGAAATCCTTATCACCATTGCATGCGCCAGAGGGAAGCATGGCTAAGCTGTATTTCACCCTTTCACTCCTGAGAACAAGCCCAAGACATTCACTCCAAACAGTAACCTTCCAGAGGACCACCAGATCATGAGAACAGGGCTCCAGAATTCAAACCAACAAGCCGTCTACATCGACACTGCCAAAACTTAAAGGAAACAATTTCCCCCGCCCCCATCTGTGAGGGTAAACATTACTTGGAGAAATGAAAAAATGGGGGGCGGGGGGTGTGGGGTGTGAAAATTGTCCTCAGTACAGGGAGATCTTGTTGGCTCTTGGATCACACTTGAGTTCAAGTGTTAGCTCTGGCAGCACTAGGCAGCATGTCTGTCTGTATGTATTCATAGACTGCTGCAACCACTGTGTCCCAAGTTACGATGTCAGATGAATAACCAGCATCACACCAAGAGCAGAAAGCAGGCATACGAAGGAGTCCTTTGAACTGCATTTCCTCTCCTGCATCCCCCTAAGCTTCTGGGATAGTATTTTCTGCCTGTATCAGTGGTATCTGTTGCCCATTTCAACAACATGCAAGCTCAGTTACTGCTGCCAGCAAGTTTGCAGTAGTGGAAACCGAGATTCAATCACCATCTGTGTCTCTGTACCTGTTTGTACCAGGAAGAAACTAGAGGGTAAGAGACCTGGTCACTCCCATCCATGCAGGCACCAAGCGCAGGTAACCAGTACAAAGCATGTGGTCACTCTAAGATGTGACTCCTTCAAAATGTTTTGCAAGATCATGTAATCCAAGATACAACCCAGGCTGGCATTACTAAGTAATTCTTAATCCTGTCATCTGATTAGAAGAATCTGGGTTAATTTTCAGTAAAACAAACATTCCAGTAAGGTTGAATGCAACAATTTTCAGAAGTTATTTTTACTGAGCCCTTCATTCACTCAGTCTTTTTCACCTTCTGTAGTCCAAAAATTTGAAATTGGGCCTAAATTAATAACACGATTTTAAACCAGCCTTAAATTCTGAAGTGAACAAATCAAGGTAAAATACTAAGCCCATCTCCATTCCAGCCTTGACTGTTGAGCCTAACAGGGCACATTTCCATACATAACACTGCTTGCTCTAAAACTTTAGCCACGATGAATGGATGCGCATTTTCCTTTGGGTTTGTTTGCGTTTGTTTTAAATGGGAAACAGTTGGTTTCTGAGAACCTCCTCTCCTGCAAACAATAGAAAGGTGCTTGGGAATGGCATTTAATGAATGTTAATTGAGCTAACCCATATGCTTAATGACCAGTTCAAAGTACAGCTGGCAGCTTAAACTTGTTTGCTAAAAACTGCTCAAATTATCACTAATTCTGGAATCACCTATTTTTTCTGACCATGCTCACTGATCACAAGATGGTATTTGTAGTGTCCAAAACTGCCTCACTTCAAGCAGTTTAGCAGAGATACTTATACCCACGAAGTGAAATAGCTGACTGTTAAAACAATGTACAAGACAGCCTTGGGCAAACTGGGAGTTCTTAGAAGCTGCTGGACACTGCTTACCACCCCACCTCCACCCCACCCCCATTAATTGTGGGGGAACCAGACAACTCCAGCCACCATATACAAGCCTCGTATATACTCCAACTCGCATATACAAGCGGCCACAATGACATAGGGATGTAGACCTTGCCTGCTAGACTGAGGCCCATACGAGATGGTATAAATGAAGTTGTAGAAAACTAAGACTGCATTCAGATTCCAGCTGTGGGACACGACAGGTTGCATAAAGACACCCAGGCTAAGCAACCCTTCAAATTCATCAGTCCGCATGAGAATCTAACAGCATCGCTGCAGACACTTCACTGTGGGTCCTACAAACACTCCTCCCAACGTCCCAGTTATTGCTGACAGCCTCACCACCACAGCCAACAGCATTCAACCCGACCAGCTCAGATATGCTCACACAAGCTACAAATGTGCATAGTAATGCAAAAGCATCCCCACCAAGAAGGGACAAGAAGCAGGAATGTATTGCAGCAGTCCATTTTGGAGGGGGCTTTGTCCTGGATACATCTCTTTTCTTGCTGTTCTCTGGGATATGCATGCTGCAGCTTATGATACTAGAAAAGACATGTTGACTCTATGGGACTAAGCTATAGTGGGAGTCACTGCATTAGTGCGGATCAGTCCTGAGTGCTATTTGATGAGCACTTATTTCAGCAGTACCATCGGTTCAACAGCTTCCCACTCCTCCTCACACTTCCTCCTGTTCACAGCTTGCTTGTGCTCCTGTGCCATGCTCTGGAGCCATTCTGCAGTGCTTCTCATCTTCATCTGCTACTTGGTTTCTTCACCGGAGCACTCTGCAAGCTGCTTATCAAGCACAGATACCTACAGAAGCACTGAGCAAACGGAGACCTGAATTACCGGTTCCTGTATCCAGAAACGGGGGCTGCCCCTCTTTTCTGGCAGCGTAGCCCACGACTCCCCAACTTGAGCCAAACCCACCACCCCATACCAGCAAGTTTTACAGGAAGCACATCACCAAGGAGTTACTTTAGGCTAGGCCATTTTATGCTACGCTGTTGCACAGAGAAGAGCATCACCGCATACCAGAAAATTAAAATGTAAAACCATGGCAGCAGGGAAGAAAAAAAAAAAAAAAAATCAAGCACTCGTTCACATTTGCTTGTTTTTTTAAATAATCACTAGCAGATGTCTGAGCGAGTATTATGCCCTGACAAACTTTTCTTCAAGGAGGAACCCACAAAAATAAAATTTTTTTTCACATTAAATCCTGTCCCATGTGCTGGAAGTAAACAAGGCAAACTCCACCCTAACAAACACCTTCCACACTGGTAGGAGGATGTAATTTCCAGTTCACTTGCACGGTCTCCACCTACTGGCAAAGAACCGGCAACGTCCTGCTGCCTGGATTCGCTACAGGTGGAAGAGCGAAGCAATCCTCCTAGTTTTCTGATATTCAGTAAATCCAGTGTGGGGAAGCCTAGCGGCACAAAATGGTCTCCCCTTTCACTTCACCCACTCTGCAACACCATCCTTCTGTCTGCGTTGGATTTCATGTAACAAGGTCCTTGTTATCTACCACAGGTTTTTTTTTCAAAAGCCTTTTTGGCCCTACAAAATGTTAAAACCTGCCCATTTTCATAAAACTCGAGTGCTTTCCCCCTACTTAATGACACAGAAGCCAAAGCTACTTTTAGCGCAACACATTGTGCAACTCCAGTATTCTTCTAGTATCATTTTCAGTGTTCTCAGACATCTGAGGGACATCTGCAAAACCTGTTTGCTTCCCAGTTCCCAACCAGGGGACATTAAACAAAACCAGCACAGTTCAGATGACAGAGCTTCCCACTTCCTTACTCATGCGACACCCTCTGGCACTACGCGAAACCCCAGTTCCTGATAAATTCAGTGCTGTTCTTTGTTCCATATTCCTCTTCAAAATGTTTACAGATTCAGACTGAATGGTGAATGATATGCCAAATAATACCAAACATATCAGCAGCTCCCTCCCTAGTAATCTGACCAACTGCTAAAACTCAAGAGGATGCAAGATCAAAGCTATGCGACTGAAGGAAAATTCTCTTTTCGCTTTGAGCAGCCTTTCTTCTGCAATTGTGCTTTTTAAAAAAAAAAAACCAACTAAAAAAACCCCATGTTATTTTACAGATCATTTCATTCTTGTTTTCCAATCTCAGAAAAATATGCATACCTCAACTCTTGCAATCTTTCACCTTTGCCCTAAAAGCAACTTGCACTAGCCAGAAAGCCAGAGATTACTTCTGGCAGAGATGTCAGAAGTAACAGTGTATGGATCATTTTAGCCATCATCTGAATGGCTGAAAAACTTCCTGTTCAATTAAGTCCTCCGTTAATCCCTACCATTTGAATAAAATTTTCCATCTGCTGGCAGGAAGTGATAAAAGTCACACAGTCAGTAAGTTGGGGGCATTTTAACCTCTTGCAGAGGTTGCGGCTTGCAATTTAACCACACCTGAAACCAGATATCTGCACTTCCCACGGGGCCAGCCTTTCGAAGGCTCCTCTACCATCTGGCTCTCACCAGGGACTCAACATTTCTCTTGTAAAACTACAACATTTAGACGCACAGTGAGACAAAAATAAAGACACAAGGCATCCTATATCTGCTGCACAGACTTTATTCTGATAAGCAGCAAAGTGATCACTTTCACATAAAACACCCATCAATCACATTCACCATCTTGCCAAAAAGGATTACTAAATAGAAACACAGGAATGAGCTATCGAGGGAAAAAAATAAAATAAAAATTGGTATATTCCATTATGTTAAACCTACACTATTCTTATATAATTCTGAAGATAAAAGACAAACTTTAGCAGGTGCTATGTCCACTTTTTGGTCTCTTCCCTTTTCCTACATCATTGTAATTTTTTGCATTAAGTTTCTCTTGGAAGCAAACCAGGACCCTCTCCAGGCTTCCTCCCCAGGAGTCAAACAGCCCATTCTTGCCAGTCAATCAGGCAGATGCAGTCAATAGTCCCAGTGACTCTGTTCATGCCTTCTTTCAAGCCATGCCACATCCTGCTACCAGTCAAACTGGCCTGAAAAGGAAAGGGGCCATTCATGCCGTACCTCTTCTCTGAGGGACACTAAATCCTGTGAGAGGGGGCTGGCTGGACTGCCAGAGCATGCTGTCTTTCTCTTCCTCCTGAATGCCAGATGAAGTAGTTGGGTACTAATGATATGGATGGAAACTATGGTTACAATTCCTGTGCCACCACAATCTATAGCCTTCCCCACAGACTTTCTTTCTTTACCTGCAGTAGTAAGTATTCAATACTCTCTTGCTTCTTGCTGCATGTGTCGGCTCGGGAGACTCTAGTAAAAAGATTATTAGGTGTGTATCAAACTCATTTTGGTACCAGGTAATCATAGTAAAAACTGTGTAAAAAAAACAGTAAAAATACACACACTCAAACTGTGCATACACACCAGAGATTTGCCTGGAAGTGAAAAAAATACAGTCCCCTCTGGGAAGACTTTGTTCACAGAACAGTGAGATTTATCAATGCTTCATCTTCCCTAATACCCTCCTTACTTTTACTCTTAGGATATGGCAGTATGTGAGCAGCAGGATACCTGACATTTGATAGTACAACCCAGACAAACTAGTTTGCTGATGGCGGAAGGAGAAAGTCATGTTCCCTCTAGTCCTGCATCCCGTTGTGCACTTGGACCAGGAAGGGATGGGAAGGCACTGTCCAGGCAGAAACAGGGCAAAGGGAGTGGGACCATACCATTCTGGAGCAGCAAACCACTGCACTGCCTCACCTGCATCTTTCCACCCTAAATGAGGGGGCTGAGTTTGGTTTAAACTGATTTCAGCAGCGGCTGCTGCAGAAAAAAGGTACAGTATATGTTCTTCCTTTCATCTCCAGCCACACATTCCTGCTTATGCCAGCACTAGAGCTCCTGAGACCCCATAATCAGCTGGCTGAGGAAGTCAATCTAGCTGAAAATTAATTTATAGGGGTTTTTTTTCCTTTGTCAGGTTGGGCTTCATAAGCACAGAAATGCTGGTGGTGGCACAAAAGAGGTGGCAAGAACTCACGGGAAGGAAGAACAGGACTGCCTTTTCCAGTAGCAGCTTGCATTAAGATCACCGTAAGCTGACTGAGAAACACATTAGTTACTGAACTGTAAAACTTTAACGGAAAATGTGCCTGGCAGCAATGCTAGTGTAGTCCCCTTTGCTGTCTTTTGCAACAAGGAGGCTAGTCTCCATGAAAACTTTGCAGCAAGGAAGACGAATTTGGGTGGTGTTTTTTTGTTTTTTTGTTGTTTTTTTTTACTTGATAAGCTTGGGGGTTTTTTCTTTCCTTTTCTTTTTTTAATAATGAAAAGGTCTGATTTCCTGCACTTCTGCCCCCATGAGCAGACCACCCACCACTCTTCCCTGTACCATCATAAGCAAAGCCCCAGCTTACCAATGTTTAAAATAGGAAGGAGAGGATGGCATTCCAGATGCTGTCGACACTGACAGTGCGGCTGCGTAAAAGCCGAGCACTTGCTGATCTAGATGCTCCATGGGCGAAGCGTCCTGCTCGGCAGTGGCTAGCACATCACTCCCAGTGGGCTCCTCTGGAAGTGTCCCTGAAGTGTGGCCACCCTGCCACAGATCAGCTGTGTCCGGCCAGCACCTCATGCCAGTGCCCAGCCAGAGGGGACACCTGACAGCAAGAGTAAAGAAATGGCCCTGAGAGCAGACCACTTGTACTTTCCAGGAACACATGCTTGCAACAACCTTAGGGTCACGTTCAATACATGTCTCCGTTAGTCTAAACTCACTCCGATAATTAATTAATTTCATACTTAGAGAGGAGACCATCTTCAGCCATTTTAATCTGCTGCTAACCTGCTCTGTGACAGGCAGCGAGATGCCTTCCTCTTACCACGTCACGCTACAAACTAAACCTGGCACTAAAGGACTTCCCACTGTATATGTACATACACAGACGTCAGCCTGCTCTACACTTCTGACACCTAGTCTCAAATGTGAACCGCGACACCGAGCCTCAAATGCGACAGCCCCAGCGCACACACACCTTGCTCCTTGCTGCATCCTAGTGCTTTTATTTGCAACCTGATCCTCCGTAACAGATTGCATACCTAAGCTTAAACTTCTCCTCAGATCTGCATTTTTTGGTCTCCTTGCAAGAGAGAGGTTCCTGCCCATCACTACAGCTGGTCGTGCCCATCTTTCAAACCCCACTAGAGTCAAAACTGCCTCTGCCACAGCCCATCAGTAGCATCCACTTAGCCCTGTCACCTGTGGCTCCAGTGGACAGGAGGCCCCCCAGCAAGGAAACCCCACCTCACTAAGCACATTCTTGTCAATCTGTCCAAAAAGCTCCAAAACACTGTGGTGCTTCCTGATGCCACCTCTCCTCCTCAACAGCACTGAGACAACGTTTGGTCCTCAGGCAAATCACTTTACTTTTCTGTCCCTTTCCCAGGCTAAAATTAGGCATTGACAAAAGGAAGGCAGGCAGCAGGATTAAAATCCTATGAAAAATGGTGTGTGCGTGCACCCATGCCTGTTTAAATTGGATGAGGACCTGAGGCTGGTTTGCCACGTGGCCATGCAATAGGTTGTGGCAGAGTGCTCCCACACAGGAGCGGCAAGAAATTGGCAATTACTTCAGCTAGGACCACCGGTGAACATTCAATGAACTCTCGGCACCAGTTCATTTAGCTCTCAAAATCCGTGCATCTGAAAGGCAATTGGTGAAAACGCCATGCGAAGCCCTGCTGAAGAACGAAAGAAGCGAAATTGGAAAGAGCACTTGAGCAATAAGAGAAAGCAGGCAATAAGGCCAGGAGGAATAAAGAAAGTAAAACATTGCGAGGGAGCGCGAAGAGCTGTCGGTACGTTCAGGAAAGTGGAAGTTACCTGAAAATAAAATGGAAATCCCACAAGGACCAGACAATGGAGGAGAGAACAGCAGTGCGGCCGAAAACATGCCTGATTAGAAAACTGCAGAAATCTGACAAAATATGCAATGCTTTTCATACCCAGCCAACTGCTGAGCCACAGGTAAACAAATACATGGAGGATTCCATAAAACCCCCGAGTATTTTCTCTATTTTAAATTATATTAATTATGGGTTCAGTAGCTAGGGATACTGTTCAAAATAACAAACAAATGCAACCACAATGGGTTGTGTAAGCAAGTGCCCTTAGCACTAAAGAAAATCTTAATAGCTTGAAGGTGAGAATTAAGTCAACAAAGTCAACAAATAAAATAAATGCATCTTTTATCACACCATTACCAAGGGAAGAAAATGCCAAAAGGCAGAACTAGAGATGCTTCTCCTGAGGCCTGGCTGGCAACACAAGATTGCCCCAATTTAATTAAATAAGTTTTGTTAAATCAGTTCAAATCCACGTGGACTGTTATGGGTTAAGAGTAGGTTAAACCAGTGCCTTGTTGACAGATAAATCAAAAAGACAGCCTGTCCATACAGCCTCTTGTGCCAGTTTAACTTCATTAATTTAAAAGCTACATCTTAAGTTAAATTAACATAAGCCATCTAGAAATCTCAGCAAAGCACCACCACTAAGACTTGAATGATTTTGGATCAGTAAATCCAAAATGACTTCTAAAGCTATCCCAGATTCCAGCCCACCTATTCCAAGACCTGCTGTCTTCTGTGACAGTTTTCTACTGCAGGCAGAGGCAGATTTTGTCTTTGGAAGAAATTTAAGCTATATTTCCATCTCTAAATATTTAAATTCTTTACTTTGGAAAAGGTACCGACTCCAACCTCACATTTTGAATCTATATGGGCAATATTAAAAACATAACATATGGAGACACCCCTAGCCTCATACATTGTTCAAAATCTAGGAATGCGTTTTGCCTAACGTGCCAATCTATATTTTTGTGCATTCACCAGTGCGAGGGACTCCTCGCAGCCAGGCAGCTTTAAGTGTTCCAGCTCTTCCGTGCATCACTGTTACATAAATCTGCAAGATCAGAAGCTACACTAGAACTAACTGGGTCACTACCAGTATCCCTCTTCATAGCTACTGTGTGACCTTAGCCAGCCCAACACGACCGATCTGGTTCACAAAGCTTTAAACTGAATAAAATTAAACCTATATAGGAAAGTTTTACTTTATTTGATGTTTTATATACATGCACACACACATACACGTATACATATGTACATAAAAAGCAAGGATTGGAGACAAAGATCAGAAATATGAATAGCCAATTTTTAGATTACTATAATAAGCTTTGCAGAAGGTATTTCAAAATTTAATGAGATAATAAACCATCATAATTAACTGCATTTTACATACCTCTCCCATTCCCTGAGGGGAAAGAAAAGCTTTAAAAACAATCAGAAACCAAAACTCAACACTCCTCCAGACTTAGTAAGGAACCCATCCTACCAAAATCAGTGAACCAGACACTGTAATACCAGCAAAGCATGCCTCTGAGGGAACTAAGAGTTTAAGCCCGTTCCCAGCTCTAGCCCTTTAAAGGTTTTCTAAATCCAAATGAAACCAATGGAGTGCCATCACCCTCAAAGGGCAGATGTAAAGCAAAGCAGCTGTTGTTGCTCATGTCTTCGCCCAGCATTAGGAGTGTCAAATTAAAGACTTCTCAGTTTGACTGAGCAGTTCCTTTAGAAGGATTTAGCAGCCAATTATTACATACAATCATTTCCCTGTAGAAAGGAGGTGTCAAGGTGAAAACCACCAGGAGAAAAAAGGAAGGGGGGGGGGGGGGGGGAGAAAATGGGGTCAAACACACACAA
>NW_010972809.1:2949114-2951032 GCF_000737465.1 Haliaeetus leucocephalus | reverse complement strand
GGGGGAAAAGGGGGGGGGGGGGGGGGGGGGGAAGAATTGAGCTATCAACAAGCCAATAGAAGCAGAGAAGATCTGTGGTATCAATCCCCACCACATGTGGCCATGACGTTCCCTGGGTTGTAGGGGACAAGCAACAAGTCAGGGCAGCTCTTAACACCCCCCTTCTCAGCAGATAGCAGGGAACTCTCTACAAGCATTTCTTGGCAATGTTTTGGTGCTGCCCGTTCCATTTAGCGAAGGAAAATCATGCACAAGGCACAGTCTTTGGACATTATAGCTGACCCAGAACATCAATCTCCCTGATCTAGGCAGCTGCGATGGAAAGTGAGACATGTCAAAAGCTAGGGTTCATCATTATTTAAATGAATCATTTGAACACTACTATCAAAGTGCTACTTTCCCCTTCCTCAACTTGTCACGCTTCTAGACAAATACAAAGAAAAACTATGGCACCTTAATTTATAGTATCTCAGAAACAACTCCTGGCAGAAAGAAAGTATTGGTCTACAAATACTGTACAAGTAGCAGTATAGATTGGAAAACTGAATTAATCAGCTTCATAACACAGTAGGGTAACAGCAGCTACAGGAAAAATGTGGGCTAAACCCAAGTTTCCCAGTGCTAAGAGCAACTTGATGCAGAAGCTGTGATACTGAAATGAATCTGCTCATGAAGCAGGGGACATTCGTGACCTAGGGAAACTAAGAGTCATTTCTGCATTGGGATGCAGTAGAGAGTGGGGACTTTTCAGGAGAAGCAGTGAGAGCCTATGGTTTGTGAAATGCTATTCCAGAGCAGCGCAGATGGACTGTAACTGTTGTCAATGGAGGCTTCAGATGGCTAAAGTAATCAGCTATCCAAAAGAAATAGCTATGGCTTTTAATACCATCTCCAAGAAAACAGCAGCTATTCCTTTATTTCCTATAAGAAATATAAATCTGCAAGAAAAAATAAAGCCCTTTAAAAGCAGGGGGGGTGGGTGTCTACAGGGGGGACAGGGACCTACAAAAACTGCAACTTCCACAAGAGGAACTCCAGCAATTCTGCCTAATACATGGCATGGGGGGACTCTGGGATGCCACCAGTCAGGGGTTGGTTGCTGCAGATGTCAGTAAGCAGTTTGTTTTCATCAATAACACAAGGTGCCTGTAGCATCACCAGTTTTACTATGTTCATTGTTTGCAAGAAAACACAACTGTCTTATCTTTTATTAGCTGGCATTTCTCAAGGTTCCCTGCCTTTACTTTTCTCTCCCTAGTATAAATGAGCACATTTACAAATAATACAAATAATACAGTCTACGGAGAAAATGAAGCTCACACTGTGGAATGTTCATTGCGTGAGGCTGGAAAATTTAAAGCAATGATAAATGTATTAAGTTACGTTTCACGTATCATTAAGTAATGCCAAATTCTATCCTTAAAATACCCAACTTGATAATGCAGCCTTCCTAACAGAGGGGCGATCCCCCAGCAGACACGGTGAAACACCGCGCTGCATTATATAATAACATTTTCCAGAGGAATGAGCAGAGTGCTTTCTGCGGTGCACAGGGAGCGTACAAGCTGTCACTGTGCACTCAGCAGCATCTTCTACGGGGACAGTGTAGCAGAATCAAGTAACTTGTGGGTGTATTAAAGGAAGAATAAACGACATTCAAGTAACATCCATGTTTTGAAATGCAGGTAGTGCCTAGCATCACTGCATCGCCTAATTAAAATCCACATGAACTCAAAGTGACACCCATCCAGAAGTAAATGACTCTCACGTATGCACCTCAGATATTACCTTTGCCTACTTATTGAGCTGGTAGAGTGCAGCTCTGCACTGCAACACCCCCCTTCAGCACCAGCTAAACGCCACTGATTTATGTATGCTGGCATACATATAGAGGAAAGGGGGGTTGAAGGGGGGGGGG
>NW_010972809.1:2942422-2949104 GCF_000737465.1 Haliaeetus leucocephalus | reverse complement strand
GGGCTGGGGGGGGGGGGAGTGGGGACCAAACACAAAATGCAATCTCATCTCATCTCACTGAAGAACTCTCAAGGGCTTGTCAGCTGACAAGGTGTGCTGCTGGCACTGAGTATTGCCAGTGCTCAGACCTTCTTGCTCTGTGTTTCATCTACCCCAGCAATGTAGCTGAAAATCTTCATAAATCCTCCCTCTGATATTCAATCTGGAAAATAACCACTGTGACACAATGCTTTGGAGCTTTTAATTTCTACACTCATTAAAATAATTAAGGAACTGAGACTGACATTAGGTTTTTTGTGGGGTTTTCCACGTCCTCGTTAAAAGGTTCCATGGCCAACATGACTCAGAAATTTAGAGCTCATTATACAGAACCACCTAAATTAGTATTCCGTTCATGGGCTTAATAGGTATTTAAGCAATGTAAGAGACAGGTTTTGTTTTGTTCTTTTTTTAATTGATAGAATAAACTGTATTCAAATGCTCAGAAAGTCTCACTTGTCTGCGAAGCAGAGAGAGCAGAATGAGCTGAGCACAAACAGTCCAAGGACCCTTTGTTGCCAGTAAGGCAAATGAGACCAGTGGGTTTCCTCCTCCATCTCCAAGCCCTTCGTAATTAAAGATAGCAGCTTACCTAATGTTCAAGAAACATCGTAAACATTTGTTTTCATTAAGGCTCATATTGGGAAACCATGCAGATTCTGTTGAATAAAACCTAGCAGAAAAACACTTTGGTAGAAAAGGTTGGGATGGTCCAAAGAAACAGCAGGGTAAGGAACAAACAAGCAAGAAAACAAGGCAGAAAAGTCAACAACTAATTCGCACATCCTGGACTGTCTAATGGTCACTAAAGAAGTACAGAGAGGAACACAAACAGAAAATAGATTTCTGTTTTAAGGACTAAAGGGTTTGGTGCTTTTCATACAAAATTACAGCAATCCCTCAGAAGAGGTTACCTCAGAAGAACAAAACATTCTTCATGCTACATGAAAAACAAGAACCTGAGCGGAAAAAGCAAAACAGACTCTGCTATCCTTAGGATTAAATATTATTAGGTGGTAGGCAAGGGGGAAATCCATGAAGGCAAGAGAAGACTTTCTTCTTCCTACATTTTATTTGGGACCATGAATAACAGTGCCCTACATCTTCAACACATGCCCTTGAAGTCCTGCCTTCTTGATATCTAAAGTAAACACTGTAATATTGAAGGGGCAAATGGGGAAATAAATCTCTGCATAGACACTACCCTTGCACTACTACTGACTGGTAGAAAAATTAATTTTTCTTCTGGAAGCATGTTGCTAGAAAACTTCTCGTAATTTCCCACCCAAAAAAGGGTGCCTGACTCAACAGGGTATTCTATTTAGTAATAGAAAAAAAGGATTTCTGAATGCATATATGTCCTCCCGCCTCCACTTAAAGAAGTTTTTGTCAGGTTTGGGTTGTGTTTTGGGTTTGGGTTTTGGGGGATTTTTTAAGTTGGGAACATCAAGTTCTAAAAGACATGTCCCTGAGCAGTGAGAAGAGTCTTGGGAAAAAAGCACACCCAGAGGACAGGAGAGATCAGAACAAGCGGATAGTATCAGGGTCTGGAAATCTGCCCAGATACTGAAATATTGTTGTCTGTCTTCATGTCAAACCCTACTTCAGCCCAAAGAGCCTTTAAAAATTGTTCTACAAAGACATGGTATACAAAGATTAAATTCACACTTCTTTTTAGAAGACAGAGTAACAAGAACTTGTAACAAATTCCCTTTTAACTTGCCTTTTTCATGTTAAAAATTAGAAATAATGATGTGACAGAGCTGCATTTCTAACAACATCAGAGCTCTATCTCAGGAAAAGGATCTTCCTTCCCAAGAGCTGAGAAGAAACAAGAAACAGCAACAGGCCCAGACCCTGCCTTTCTTACCCATCCCAGCCCAGAAACTTCCTTCCTCCATGACAAGCGGACCAAGTATTTCGGCAGTGACCTGTCAGTGTTCTGCAGAAACTGGGAAATTAGCATACAGCTGCATCCCCAGGCTGGCAGAGGGCTTTGAACAGCACGTAAAAAACCCGATAGAGAAGCAAATCAATCTGAAGCCTTGTACTGAAGACAGCATATAACACCAAAGAATGAGACACACACGCAACAAACAGCTAAACGAGTTAAATTTCCTGAAACTGGACAGTTTCAGAGTAGGGGGTGGGGAACCAGTGCTCAAGAAGATACATCTTAGAAGCTGAAAATAATGACCATAATTTGGACTAAAGTTCCATATTGGGAAGTTTCTATGACTGAAGTAAGAGTAACACAGTGTGGTTTAGGAAACACCGGGTACTTTTGTTTTCTGAGCTATTTTCATTGAACTACCCTGTAACACCAAGTAAAATATAAAGGAGAGATTATTCCATTTTTACTATGAATGGCACATACTCTTTGTACTCCCACTGAATTAGTAACCCTGCACATAAGCTATAGCTTCAGAGGAAACAATGCAAGGTAGGACCTTCAACACTAACACATAGTTGGCACAAAAGGCTTTGCACGAACAATCCTGTGGGTGAAGAGGACATCTTTCTCTGCCACTAAAATAATCAAGTACCCAACAAGTATGGAACCCATAATCGGCAGCCATCCATTCAATAAACACTTAATTTCTCAGAGTTCAGACCAACCAACTTCAACAGAGGCAGCAAGCCAACACAAGCCAGGTAAGACTCTGGGGAAATACATGGCAGAGAGTACGTGGCATCACTTTCTGATGGCTCATTCTGTGGTGTAGAACTCCAGCATACATAGACTAACAAAACTGAAAAGGAAAATAAACAAGACTGTTTGCTGAAGAATCTGGAAAAACAGAAGGATATTAAGCAGGGCTACTCCAAGTGCAGTCAAAACCAGGGGCACTTAATTTACAGTGTTCTTCAGCCTGCAGACGTCTTAGGAAAATGTCTGACCCACTGAAATCAATAACGAATAAGCACTGTCTTTCAGTGGATCCAGGAGTTAACTCTTGTTATTTAAAAATAGATTTGAATGCAGTTGTGCTGATAAAGCACTCAAAATCCTCCTTCGGGGAGATAATTTCTTGTTTGTTTATTTATGAATAGCTATGTTAATTTAATATCAGAACAAGGAAGTGGAAACATAAATACATAAATCAAAAAATTGACACATATATATAAATAATTTGTTTTTACTTTACTCTTCGAAACAATAAACATTACTCCCATCTTAAATCCCTCAAAACTCTCCCAATTAATCTTGAAGATGGAAGACAGATGCAGTGATTTAAGTGACGTGCAAGGCCACACAGTATGGCAAGAATTTGAACAGGCAGGTTCCCTACCTTGTACCTATGGTACTAGGCTACTAGAAGATACTGTGGTTTTATTGCACGAAGAGGAACAAATGTTTGAAGTCATGTTCTAGTAGGGTCCTGTGACTGTAAGCTTCAAGGAAGAAACAACTTTTTTTTCATGTGTTCTTTTTCTGAATTACTCCAGTTAATTCTCCTGACAAGAATAGTGTGGCCTTTACTCAAATGCTATCTTCCCTATTTTTCCATTTCTCTTCTGATTCACCTTTAAACTTTATTTTGCAGTCCATCTGGAAACTGGAAGCAATTAAATACTCTTAAACTGGTATGGCATGTAGCACATCTATCAAGAGTAAATTTAATGACGAGATTTCTACATAACAGAAATGAAGTAACTGATAAAAACAAAACCTTGATCGCATGGTAACCTTTGCCTAGCTATGACTCAATACTTACAATCTAATTTTCAGGTAATGAGAAGATTTCATAGGCCTAGAGACATAAAAGTGAGGTTCTCAGAAATTGTGCGACACCTGGTTTGTCTTCTTGTTCTCTTACAAATCAACCAGGTGGGGTGAAATAGATTTCAAGAAAAATCAATAGCAGTCAATATTTCTAGTGTTAAGACAAACATAAAAAGTCAAAGCACACCGAGATACCACAATTAGCAGGCCAGCTTGGTTTCAGGCTTCTGACCTAAAAGTCGGGGGGGCTGAAAGATTTCTCAATCCCTGTTAAGAAAACTTCATTATTTTCAATGTGCAGGTGTAAAGAAGACAACACTAAAAATAGAAGTAATCAAGAAAATCCCAGCTGCTCACTTTCACAGCAAACTAGACGTATGCAAAAGAAAAACACGAGACTCCCTTCTAAAAAAAGAGTTGATTAAAATTTTAGAGTAATTTATTTTTAAATACACATTTTGCTTGACAACTTGCAGAACAAATTGTCACAGGGCCAGGAATAATCTAAGGCATAATAAAAGAGCACAGAAGACAAAAAGCAAAGGGTTTCAGAGTCCCCCACCTCACCAGGAAAGAGGAACAACCAAAAAAGAAGAGGTGTTCGCTTGCTTAGAATAAATCCAACAGCAACGTTACCCTGGAGGGCTGAGCTGATCGGGGCTGCCTGCCACCACCAGAGGGGTTGATGCTCCTCTTCATCTTTCTCCCCACGGCCACCTCTGCTGCCCTCACAGAGGTGCCCAGGGGATCTGTCCCCGAGACCAGTCCCACTAACCTAGCAGAAAACCATCTGCCTTTGCTTTTGCTAGGTGGCAAACCATGCCAGAGCTAGCACAAATGGGGTCAGGGGAAGCATAGTGCTCCTTATCATGTATTCCCTGGCTGCATAGTGGGCCATTAGGCTGCAATTTCAACCCAGCGCTCTCAACGGGAGGCAAAGTGATTTGTAGTATCTGACCAACAGCGCAAGGTAGGGTATTTAGGCAGTTGTAAAACAGAGGGACTTCTCAGTAGGCTCCTGACTGTGGAAAGCCACAGATGACAGTGCTCAGCAGGCCAAAGGAAATCAGTGCAACATCGCAATTCATAATCACCTAGGGCACAATCTCCCTAAAGAAAGTGGGAAAACCTCTGAAGATGCAGCTACCGTAAGAAACAAGCTTCATCAAAACAGCACTGCAGCTATACCAGCTTTCTGGGTGGGATGTCCCCTTGGCCAGGTAGTAGTGGTAGAACTTCTTGGTTGGAGAGCACATTTCAAATCTCTAAGTCATTCAACAAACCACTGACACCAAGTGAAACAATGCTTCCCCAGGACTAGGGGTTCAGAAATACAATAGCACACGTGCAAAGGAAAATATCCTATCTGTTGTAGAATAGCCGACTACCCAAACATCCACGTTTCTCTGTTAAAGCCGGAATATATAAAGCTGTATAAAGAGCTATCAAAATTATGATGAGGTGCAAAGAAAAGTCTCTCAGACTTAAAAGGCTAACGATGTGCTGTCTCAAGTTTTCATTTCTTCATCAGAGAAATTTTAACTTGCACCAGAATATGTTTACATTGAATTCCAAAAGCTGACATTTAAAATAAATAAATTCTAAAAGCTATCCTAGACACTCAGCATACATACACATACACATGTTACCAGTTAATTAATTTTACAGAATTATGACTCCAATGAACAGCTCTTCAACTGTGAAGAAAGATCAAATCAGATAATAGCTCCAGGAGTGACCCTTTTAACTAGGGATCTCCTCACTCCCTACTCATACACCAAATTTTTTATTCATATAAATGAGTATCTACAGGATTTAATGAAAGTGAAAGTGTTACAGGCAAATGACATGTTGCAATAGAAGAGATATTAGAAACAAGGACTGTAAAAAATTTACTTACTTTATTGAAAAGATAAATAACAGCTGCAGGAGCTCCAGGAAAGGAGGAGGGCAAGGGAGGAGAACAGGAAGAGTGGACAGTCATCTCCATAGTAACTACCACTATGAAACTCAGGGGAGAACTTGTCTGAAAGCTGAAAGAAGGATGCTACCAGTGGAAATAGACTGTAATACAACTAGGGGAAGGGGGAAAAGAAAAACAAAAAAAACTTGCAAATAATTTGCCACATGGTCAATGATCCCTTAAGCTTTAGTTTATTTAATCAGAGCCAAGAATAAATATCAAGAGAGAAAAGCAAAGAAGGAAAGCATAAAATCAAAACATAATGATGACATGGCCATTATTGTACAAATTATTTAACAATAAACATACCATTAAAACAGTAAAAATACAAATGTTCAGGTTAAGAAGAAAAAAAAAAAAAAAAATCAGCTTCCCTCAGGAAACCCTGTGCTACTAGATGCAGCAGTGGAAGAAAATAAAGGAAAAGCACTATACCAGCATAAGCTAGGCCCTATATGTAAAATGCTTGTGATTCTTCTATCAACACAAGAGACCTGAGAAGATTCCAAAGATATTTACAGTAAAAAAAAGATCTATGCTTTTCAAATTCAGTTCAGAGCTAGAAAACTCGTACACTCCAAAGCTTCAATGCTGGTGATGAGGACTGCCCTATTTCTGACCAGTGCTCACACCACCCCACACCTCTCTCATCCATCTGGGAGTCTTGAGACCCACTCCCTACCTGGGATAACATCTGCTTTGATCTGACCTATAACAACTCTAACACCCACACTGTGGTCAGTTTTGGTGAATCAGCAGTAGCCCACGCTCACACTGCCATTTGCAAGAACATGTCAAGAATATATTACTACCACTCACACACTGTCCAGATCAGCCACAGGAATAAATACAGAATAAGTCTTCCTATAGTTTAAGGTATGCCAAACCAGCACACGATATAAATACAATCGTCAAATACTTACAAAAATTACAAAAAATCCTCAAAACCCAAC
>NW_010972809.1:2811839-2942399 GCF_000737465.1 Haliaeetus leucocephalus | reverse complement strand
AAACCCCCCCCCCCCCCCCCCATATACTTAAAACTCAATGTTAGGATACACTTCCACTTTAAAATATTGGAATGGTGCTCTGCTTGTTTTTTTAATATCATTACCTTTGCAGAGCACATAGGATAACATTATTCCAACCCAGGCTGGCTTTTAACTCAGCACACATACAAAACGCTCGGGTCAGAATTATAGCAGAACAATGTTGTATGCAAACGGTAAATCTCCTATAAATGTCCATATAAAAGAAACAAGATGCTTCCATCACCAGTTTGCTTAAATATTAGTTAAAACGCAAACTAGGTCTTACCGCGCTTAGCAGCAAGATCTTCGGAGACGTTGTTTGGAGACTGGAGAAGCTATAGTAATGCAGCCTACTAAATCATGTCCAGCCTACCACAACAAAATGAAAAATTTCTTCTGGCAAGTTAGCCTTATATTCCAAATGCTAGACTGAATTAAAAGATTAGGAGCCCACTATTACTACAAAGTAGAAAGTATCAAGAATCTTCAGACTGTACTTCCCATATCCTTTGTTTCGTAATCCTTCAAAAGACCACTAAAAAGTGGCCTTACTTCATAAAATCATTACTCAGTTTAGTTTCAGCAAACTACTTACTGCCAAATATTACAGCATTTTACATCTTTAGTTCAGGAACAGGCTTCTGCTTTTCCATTCTTGGCCTTTTATTCTTGCTACAATTATTTTTATCTGTTGACATCTTTTTAAGCTCAAATTTTAATTTTATGCAAGAAAATGAATCTGTTTCATTTAATTCTGAAATCTTACCCATACTTGATGGTGTTGAATGTTTTCTCATTAAGTAATCTCTGCTTTTCCAAAGGAATAAGATGACTACAAATGCTAGGATGGCTAATTTCTGGGAATCAAAATTTTAAAATAGAATTGCAGTCTTTAAAATAACCTAACAGGAAAAAAAAATGGCATTGCCATGATCTTCAAAATACAATTATATGCCTTTTTTTTCTTCCTGTCTTTGATTTTAAATTCATTTTGGGGGAATTATGAATGGAGGAATAAGTGGAAAGACACTAATTTGAAATACGTGTGAATGTTTGGGTTGGGTTTTTTTTCCCCCCATCATGCTCCAGGATCATGAAAATTGATTCATGGAGTGAGCAGACAAAGCTGCAGGAGATCTGGTGGGCCTCAGTGTTTCTTTAGTGAGGATGCAACATTTTACCTACGAGGGTAACATGACCCAAAGCAAAAAACATACATATTTCAAAGTTATCCATGTTTCTACTATTTAGGATGAGGTGGCCTGGCTTTGGAACAGCAGCAACAGCCAGAAACAGCTAAGGGCACAGCAAGGAGTCCATCACTGCTGACGTGACAAAATCCCTGGGAATGTCCACCACATAAAACATTTCTCCTGAAGTAGCATGGGGCTTTGGGAAGGAAAAACACTCACTGGCTGTCCAGATACAGTCCTCAATGGACAATGGTTTTAATACCAACCTGTCTTTTTGAAATGCCACTTGATTGTCCATAAATGCCTTACTCTCTGGACAGGAGAGTAACAGAAAGATTAATTTTCAGAGAGAAACAAAGTCAAGAAGGTTCTAGAAAGGACACGTGGCTCCTCTCCCCCAGATCTCAGCAGCAGCAGCCTGGGCACTGGGCTGAGCCATCAATCAGTAGCTGAACTCTAATATCAAGCTAAGAGAAGGGCAAGCAACAGCAGTTGCACATGGAAAATGATGGAAGAAACCAGATGCAGCATAGAGTTATGTTAACCCAAACATCAGGCTAGAGTCTTATATAGACAGTGGCTTATGTGCACCAAAAAAACTCTTTCACACTAACACACAAATTTGCTTGGAAAAAGTGTCTTTCAGTACAGAATCAATTATTCCTACATCGGTTCACAGCAATGTCTCCCTGGTATTTAAGCAGTCAAGATCTGGCCTATGATACACAGGGCTGAGACATACAAATAAAGTGAATAACAGTAGGGATGGGTTATCAAGCAGCTGAAAGAGCGTTTGCCATACACAGAGCCACAGAAACAACTGCACCCATCCAGTCTGGCTTTGGAAATGTCCTTGGTCCCTCAGGAGATGAGCCCAAGCTCAAGGTCACAAAGACCTCCTCCTACAACTCTGACTTCTGAAGAGAAGGTGGCAGGTGAGGACAAGCGAGGTTGAATCTGACGTTGCTTAACACTTCTCAGCTGCTATAAATCGTACCTTCATAATTATTAAATCAGTACTTGGACAAGCTGTTTACATAGCTGTCTACCCACAAAGTTAAAGTGTTCCCAGATTCTTGTACCTTGTTATATCTTTGCCTGTTGGATAGAATAATCCATGTCAACAACTTCTGTTTGTTCCTTATGAAAATACTGAAAGAACATTAATCACCTTATTTTTTCCTTTTCAAACTACATAGAATGATCTCCTTGACTTGCATTATGAAGCAGGTAATCTGTCTTTTTACTATTCCTGTGCAAATCCACTCCAACGGACTATTATTGCTTTGTTTATAAGGCTTGTTATTTAAATATAAATGTGCCGCACTAAAAATATATTCCACTCATATCAGAATTTCCAGAGGGGGGTAAAAAAAAATTATTATACGTAAATCTTACTGCCATTTTGGTTTTATTGTGGATTAATGTAGTTCTTCATAAGCAAACAACTAGTGCAGATTTGCATAGCCTACTGAAATTAGAAAAAATAATAGAAGCACCTGGTTGATAAGTGGGATTACATTACATGGTAGCAGGCAACAGCTGAACACAAATACATTATATAGTGTTTCAATTAGTGAAAAGACTATTCACTAAAAAGGTCCTGGAAAAACACTTTGATATTATGAGCAGTCTCCCGCTTTCACACCTGAGTCATAATACACTGCTCTCTCCATCACCTACAATACCGAGTAGAAATCCTTCACGAACTTACATATGTGGGAACAGCATTGACCTTGTTTTACATCTTGCATGGAAGGTGCTAAGTCTAGTGCTAAAAAGACTGTTCATTATTAACTATAAAAACAATCTGACAAAAAAAAAGGGGGGGGGGGGCCAACCCCAAGTCCCCTCAATCTTTCAACAGCTCTGCTGCAATAAAGTCTTTTGCAGCTCAAGTTGAAAAGGGTATATCTCTAAAAGCAACCACTTTAATTAGCAGCTTGCCTAATATGCAGAAGCTTGACTACCCTCGACTAGATTTTTTTTGTGCTGAGGGTCCAATATGACTCTGCCAGGAAGCCACCAGCCAAAGGAGACCAGCATACTCGCCTCCCCCGCCTTGGCTACATACTCCCACCTTTTCATTTGACAAACCTTGACACTCATCTTGTCCCACAGTAAGCCAGTTCAGAGAGTTAAATTGGCATCTAAAAATAAAAATTAAAAAAGACAACGAACAGGAAAACGGAGCAGGCAGCAGGGAGCCAGCATGAGGCGAGGGGCAGGAGCACATCCCACAAGATTGGCCTTGCTGTAACACACAGCCACCTTCTGATTGTCACATGCTTGAGACCATTAGCAGAAAGCTGCTGTATTAATTAAAGGCCTCAGAAGACTTCTAATAAGCAATTTCTGGCCAATCTAGCTGTGGCAGCTTAAAACACTACTGCTCCCCAGCGGGTTGTCCCTTTCTCCTGTGGCCAGCAACCTTCCCTGTAGCAGAACTGGACAGTGTCTTCTCCCAGGAGCTGTGCACACCCTCAGGTCCAGGGGGGGACATCCATCTGCTCTGCTGCTCCTGCAAGGGGGGGGAAATTTCTTCAACCCTATTTTTCTTCTAAACTAAACAAACCTCTTTGTCCCCCTTAATGGAGAAAATATTCTAACATTATGTAAAAAAACCCAAAATTTAAAGCTTAGCAACTATTAAAAAAAGTCAACCTCCTCCCACTTCTCACAGCCTTCTATTAACAGAACTTTACAATAAAAGATAAATGCATTTGGCAATTCCCTGTGTGCATTTCTGGGAAGGGGGCCATGTAAATGAGTAGCCACCTGATTAGTAACAGGAAGCAAGCAATAGCCTACTATCACCAAAGATTAACATACCGTCACATCAAGTCTGCTCTGCACATGTCTCTTCTTGGGTAAGGTGAGCAACTGTTGCTAGAAAACATACAGCTCTCTCTGCGTACTGTTATTAATTGCCAGTGGTTGTAGTCTTAAGAGTTGCCCATAAAAATGTACGAGCATCCAGCACAGTGACCAAACACCTTTGGCCTGTTACCTATTGACCTTCTCAAGTGAGAATCATAGCTGGAAATTGGAGATTCATAATAAGAACGTGCAGCTACACTGAAGTTACATTTCTCCTCCAGCAATTATCTTTTCTGTGGGTTTTGAAAATGCATGATCTTGACTCGGTAAAGACCATCCAAACTGATAGTTTATCAAGCCTGTATGCCAACGCTTTTGTTCATCTCCCCAAAAGCATTGAACAAACTAGCAGCTCTCACTTACATGGCAATTAGACAGCAACCCATTACACAACAGAGTCAGTTGAATGCTTAGCTTTTGCCAATTGTTAGAATATCGCTGACACCTCTTTACTGGCTGAAAGTAGTATTTACTAGCCCCTGCTTACCCCCAGACCTGGTCACTAGTAATACACACAGCTCAGATCAAAGCAAGTATTTTCCATTCTTTGAGTGTAAACTCAAACAAAACCAAGTATTTTGAAGTCCTGAGCTTGCCACCACTGCCACTGCCAATCGCTCCCAAACCCCATTTGTTCTGTAAGTAGGGCTTACACCTTTTGGACCGATCTGGAGACTTTGCAGAGGCAAAGCTGTACACGTACTTCTTTTCCTCCATACTACCACCAGGCTATCACAGCTGAAAGGTGCAGCAGCACAAAAGGCAGGTTGCATACTTTTAGTACTGTACCATGACTTCTGTTGCAATCTAAAACACTACACTTAAAAAGAAATGGAGTTGGGACTTTACCCATTGGCTGCAAACCTGGCTTCCTCCAGTCCCCAGAGAGCAAAGTTGTTAATTACTGACAAAGTACCCACAGACTAGTGGAGCCATTTGAAGCCTAACAGCACCAGGCCACCGCATTCAAAAGCCTAGTCCATCAAACAAAGTATCTAAGTGAGTTTCTGAACAAAATCTGCAGCATTATATTAAATCAGCATACTTTCACCAGAACCACAATCTCTTTCCTCCCATCATGATGCTCTCTTTATGGCATGTGTGGCTCTTCAATCAAGCTATGTTACTAGGAAAGTGTTGAAACAGAAAAAAAAAAAAAAAAAAAAGTGATAAACCTGAAACAGTGCTTGGTTGGGGGTTCTACTGTTCTGTTACGCAGCTTGGCATGTATGTGTGAAATAAGGAATATTCGGCAGTAATCTCTTCACCGGTCAACAGGCAGGCTGGTAGGAATTTACCTCCCCCACAGACACTTGTCAGCACCTACCTATCTACAACCAAGTCCTTCCGACCAGTAACTCACTGGGAGCATCCACTGCATAGTTTTGACCTAAGGAAAATCTACACCAAAGATTGCTGGCATAGTGAGACCACAAGGCAATGCTAACTGCTAGCAAATTTACCCTCCACTCAGCTTGCTACAAGAATTGGCACTTGCTATTCATCCAGGCTCTCATGCAAATTGTCTCTGAAACGGGAAGAGTTTGGATCAACTATAAATGCAAATTAAAAACACACACATGCTGTACACACGCATGAATCTATCTCCCTATTCCATTTATATAATGTGACCTGCTCTAGCAGGGGGGAAAATGCTGCCAGATCAGTCCACTGAACTGACCAACCTGGGGGCCAGAAGACAGCCAGACATGACAGCTGGGAAGAAGAGGGAAGAAGAAGCCAGGAAGAGACTGCTTGCCTCCACAGTACCAGCCTACCATTACGCTGAAGAACTGCAAGGTTAAAACAGAGCCTTAAACTACTAAATAAACTGGAGCCCCTTACAACAGCTTCCCTTATTTACTATGCTTAGCACTCTATTTGTTTCCATCACTGGTGTGAAATACAGATGACCTATTCCTCTAGAAGATGACAGGTTGAAGTTTCCAAAAGAAACATTCCTGCCATACACCACACCACCCCCACAAGCCATAAAAAACTAAATAGTAACTTACATATAATGCATGGTTCAAACACCACAGGAAACCTGGTACTCAAAACTCATTGTAAGATACAGAGCAAGTTCCAAACACATATGCTTCACTAAGTGCACCAATCCCCAACATCATTTCACTGCATATACCACCAGCTATATACCACAGTATTTCAGGAAGACAAATACTTGTTTTGCAGAGGGGAAAAAACTGCATGAAGTAGATGCTAAAGCTACAGTGTTTAAATGCGTATTTTAGTACAAGAGTGCCATTAGTTGTACACACAGCTGAATAAACAATTGAAAAGTTTGATTTTGAGGAAGCCCGGGGAGAAGACAAGGAGAGCACAATTTCTCAAAACTTGATGAGCTGAGGCAGTGAACCCACAGATCCCATTTCAGTCCCACCCCCCCATCCTCATCCTCCTGCATACCCTTTGTCCACCCAATATTCCTAGCATAACTTTTTGTGGGATCCCAAGATGACCTGGATTGAGGAAACATTACATATTCAGCTAAACAAAGCAAAAACCTAAAAGGAAACAAGATGACAACATCAAAACACTCAACATGCTGCAGTACAGCCTGAGAGAAGGAGCCCAGAAGAGGTCTGTCTGCAAAGAGGAAGCTGGGGGAGGAAAAAAGTAGATAAAAATCTGTGTTGGGTGTAAATGGAAACAAAACAGGAACATTCTACTTCGCAGCAACTGCAGCAACAAACGTAATATTATTTCAACAGTTCACAATGCATGAAGAAAAACTGAAATGATGCCTTGCCTTCCACAAAAGCCAGAAAAATATTTTTCATCTTGGCTTCTGTTTTGGGGTTTTGTTTTGTTTTTAACCCAAAAAGGACCAAAGGCACCGAGTTCCCCATTATTAGGCCTGAACCACCCATTTGCTTCTCAAGTGTCCAAATTCCCACAGCCAAAAGCTAGCGAGTATTCCTCAAAAAAAATTTCACCTGCAATACTCAAATGCAGTTTCTTGAGACCTGTGATGTAGCAATCCCACTCATTTCTGAAGCTGGACTGCGCAGGGCAGCAGAAGCAGGGCAGCATAAGGGGCAAGCCCTCCTGCCCCTTGCCAGCCCCAAGAAAGGAAGGGGATGCCCCCTCGGTCACACTGGTGGCTGCTCCTGCAGCCGTGCTGTGAACAAGAGATGAAAACTCATGCAGGTTAAAAATAAAGAACCCTGGCGAAAAGCCTCAATCCCTCTTCCCCTTGCTATTATTTTTAATCCTAACCAGCTCCTTGAACTTACTCATGGTGTGACCCTGCAAGCAGTTGTGTCAGCACAGCTGAGGAATGAGGGGACAAAGCAAGTGCAGAGGGCAGCAAAAATTCCTTAAGATAACGTGCAAGCAACAGTGGCAATGCCATGAAACAATGACCACTGTCTCCCGGGATCACACCTACAGTGGATGTCACCTAAATTTCTAAGCAGAAATCATTTCCAAGCCTCTGCTGTATCTCATAAAGCCAAAAATAAACACACAAATACTTTTCCCCTGACCAGTAACAGGATGCAATAAACCTTGCAAAATTTCTACTAGTATGGAAGATAACACAGATTTTATTCTGATGCACCAGAGGGGCTAAGTGGGCATATTAAATAGACTTTGAGTTTGTTGCTCGGCGGGTAGAAAAGGTTGTGGGGACCAGGGGTAGGGGACATGGGAACAGGAACAGAGGGATGCCCAGGAAAGCACCACTCTCCTCACCCCATTGGGCTTCTCAGGGGAATCATAAGGTGGCACAGAAAACAGGAACACTTCTTCTGTTTGGAAAAGAACTTCTTTTATGGTTCATTTTGGCTTGGGACTAGGATGCAAGGAGTGTGGAAGAAAAAGGTTGAGAAAGCATTTTCTGTTTCTCTCTTTTAAACAGCGTTTTTCAGATAGCCTGTTTTGGTTCTTACTTCATACAGAGGACAACTCCCAGCCTCCTGCATTCTCAGCATATTTTCGATAATAGATTGGCTTGAGTCCTATGATTTTAACCCACATTTTGCACATTCAGGATAAGAACCCGTAAGAGTTCAACAAGGACCTCATAACTGACTTTTAGGAAAGAGAAGGCAGCAGTATCTCAAAGTAGTCCTTTGCAACCGATACTCACCACACTGCCTAACTATACAGCTTCTCTTCTCAGAAGCATCTGTTTCATTCTTTTTTAAACTTGACATGGTTTCATTCACAGAAAATTAAAAATAAGAACAGTAAGACTAACTACTTTAGTGATGCTTTCCTTGAAATTACACACATATGTATTGACATGTCCCCGAGAGGCCAAAGCCAGGGGAGGAGGAAGGAGGGCAGGAGCAGGGAGAGTTATAAGGCGCTTAATTTAGCAATCACCTACTGCAAAAGAACAACTGCTTTTCCATGCTTTCCAAAACAACAAGAACCATCTATACCAATGGATGAAGCAAAATTGACTATATCCTCACTGTTACTAGAAGGACTCCACACTGGAAAGTCTGTTTATGGTAGGGCAGCATGTGCAACCATACCCTACTGATTGCATAATCAAAATCTTATAGCACAAAAGGGACAAAGCAGAAAGGCTATGCTTTAATCATAATGCACAACTGACCTTTTCCTCGAGGGCCCTTCTTCAAAATCTGAAGAACTAACATCGTTGCTCGTTGAGGACACTTGCGATGCATCGTCCTTCTCATTCTCCAGCTGTTCTGATCCCGGTCCTAATCCTTTAGATTGGCCATTAGTGAGAAGTCCTGCAAACGTGACAAAGTAGTACACAATATTCAAAACCTGCATTACCAGTGCCAAATGGATTTTATAAAAATTCATGCGTGACACTAACAATAGATGTCCGAAGCAACCGTCTTGCAAAGACATGCTGATAACATTGATTTTGCACAGAGGTACTCCAATAAAAACCTGCCTGATGGTGTGTTTCTGATTTGGTTAACTGTAAGGCCCCAATCCCAAATAACCACGCTACGGGTGCTTGCAATAGTATTTATATTCTTGTCACACCCCTCATTCGAAAAGGGACACAGCTTAGTCAAACTCCTAGCTGTTTCACAGAACTCCTGTTGACTGGCACTGATGAGAGTTTTTTGCATTTATCTGTAGATCAATATAAAATTAAGCTACCATTTGGTCCAATTTGTCATCCTCTTGCTCTTCATTCTGCTGCTTCCAACTACTGCAATTCATGAACCTTTAAAAAAATCCTAAATCCCAAAGGGGTGATCATCAGATGTCTGTTTCTCGACTCTGATTCTTCTGGCAAAGTGTCACTCATCTACAGAAACTCCAGACTACCAGCAAAGGTACACAGGGCAGGAGAAACATCTGCCTTCCCTTTTGTGCCTTTTCTCTCCTGGAGGAATACTACAGCAAGCAGAGTCACGTAGATGGAAGACAGCATTGGGCCCTATACAAGCATAACATTTAACAAACTCTGTGTGTTCTACCCAAACAAGTCACTACAGTATAATACAACTCTTACAAACAAGAGCAGACAGACAGTGAAACCGCTCATACTTAAGGAAGAATAGTAACATGTTTTTCAGTAAGCTTTGGGATGATACCTTTCCAAGATAAGCTGGGCAGGAAGGCTGGTAAGAGTACTAAACCAAAAATGCTTAGTAATAACAGCAGTACAAAACTTTCCACCAGTGCCACATCAGCATTACACCATTTCAGACCTCTGTTTTCAGGAAAATCACCATTTAGCACCATTAATGCACTTACTCATTGCATAACCGAACATTCAACCAAGCTGAGCTTCAAAGAGACACCGATGCATAACCAGAGCAAGGCACCTCCTCCAGCAAGCTGCCTGCTCTAAGTACTGGCGCCCTGGCCACAGCCATGGCCAAATGCTCCTTTCCCTCAACGCCATTTACTCACTGCTTGCTTTGGCACTACAACTGCGTGCAATATATTGTCTGCTAGCAGGCTCCGAACCTTTCAGCACTTCTGATTCCAATCTAATTGCTCTGATTGCCCATTTTAAAACGGCCTAATCCAAAGTCTGCATCATACCACTACACCATATCGCTCTCTTCTTTCTCCAATCAAAGTTTGGTCTTACTCATTCTGAACTACACCAAATTTCTCTTGACTTGAAGTCAGAAGTGGCTACATGGTGGCCACATGCTGTAGTTTTTGTACACTGTTTTGAAAATACTACCTACAAAGCAAAAACCTGAAATTTTTCTTGTGGGGAAGATGCAGTGAACTGGTAGCTCAATTTTTTTCTTCCTAATATGGAGCCCTCAAAGCAAAAGTTGAAAGTAAGCACCAATTTTTGCATTAAAATGTCTCTTCTAGCCAGCCTAAGACTGGCAGAGAAAAGTTAAATGACCCAATTTATATTTTCACTCCCCTTCTGTTGAATTCCTTTCGATGCTTCCTTTCCATTAAAGAGATCTCAAACTGTGACCCAACAAATAATACAAATTTCAGTATCAGCACATGATATTACAACAGGGTTTGTAACATAACATAAAGATATGACGCAAGGTGACAGCATCCCTTCAAAGCATTCCCGAGGAAATGAAGGCGACCTTTTAAAAGACATTGACTAGATTATACTTCTAATGCTGAATTCACCCTCACTAGAAGCCCTAGTGCCCAAGTTTATTCTTTAAAAAGTTTCAACTTTTGCTTTACATTTTTCCATGAAACCACTGCTGATAAAATTTACAATTTTTGAACTCCAGAGGAGTCTAAATCAAGCATATCATTTGAGGCCTTATACTCAGTAACTTAACTCTTATGGCAGAATTTGATTAGGTTTTCCAAAAGCAATATTTGTTCTGGAGACTTGCCATATGTAAAACCCAGCAACCTGAAATATATGAGTCAAGAAAATCACCTTTCAGGTTGTCAACTTGCATGCACTTGGAAGGCAATTTTTATTCATCCTTTCACCCTGCCAAACCATCAGTGCACTTGGGAGACAAGCATGATTTGTGTCCCTTAAGGAAAAATAGTGGTTTGTCTACTATTATTCATCATATCCAGCAACATCCCAAAACGCAATAATATTGCTGATAACTGAAGTTAGCTATCGTCAGCTGAAACCAATTAGAACAAGTGCCCTAAAACAGAGGCATAAATCTACAAATGAGAGATACTGATAAATAATGGGAACAAGTGTAGTGCTCTATAGGTTGTCAGGGCCAGCGTAAGTGCAAAAATCCACTCTGAAGTGATGAAAGGCACAGACAGCCACAGTCCACAGCCTCCTTCCAAGCACTGGAGAGAAAACACATGCTAAAGCAGGCTGTTACAAAGTTTAGTGCCACTCAATCATTTTTATATCAAATGTGTTCAGTTTGCCCCCAGATACCTCTTCCTTCAAACACCATTCCTGCTATCTGTAACTGCAGTAAACCACATTCTGTTCTGCTGGGCATCAGTTGGGAGCTATAAAGGGTCTGGAGGCCCCGGGACGGGGTGGGGACCCCACGTTTCTGCCAAGTGACACTGAGGCACCCCCATCACCATCAACGTGTTGGCACTGGTGCAGCTGACAGGACATACGGGTCTGCTGGTGCACTGCAGAAACAGAGTCTGGCACACATCAGTCCACGTGGGTTTGACTCTCCAAAGTCAACCAGGCTACAGGAAGCAGCAGGCATTTGTGTTTCTTAAAAGCTAAGTACTGCAATTGTATATGTATATAAAGAGGCAAAAGCAACCGGGCAAAAAAATACTCTTTTGCATAGTCTGGAGAGCTGGACCACTCTTTAATCCTGGCTACTTCAGAGCACCCAGCAACAGTCAAGGAACCAGCAACCCATCAAGAGCCACATAAAATCAGAGACAAATAGTTCTTCTACTGCTTTTCCATGGGTCTGCCCTTCAACCTCCAAATCACGAAGCCAGCGAGCCCTGGCTCATGGCAAAGCCCGTGACTGGTTATGTTCTCAGCTGCCAGAGAGCTGGCAGCGGCTGCCTGCCTCTTGCCCACTAGGCTCATCTCAGCCCCAGCTCTCATTGCCTTCTCCCCTGGCAGCTGGACTCGTGACCAACCACAAGGCCTGAATAACTAGGCAGAATAAATCAGGGTTGATAAAAATAGACTTTATTCCTGTAATATAAGGTGTTTGTTTTAAAAGTCAAATTAGATTTTTTAATATTTTTTTAAAAACTAAACCTCATCAAAATTAAATTTGAAAGTACAGCAACTTGGATTATAAGTCAGTGTAGGATTTCATATATTAAAATGACTTACATGAAATAATAATTTATATAGAGAGTGAAGCAGTGCACATTTGCTGCCAAAGTTTAAAAGGAACTGAAACACTGAACGGCTCAAAGTCACTGAATAAACACTGCTTTAAGTCAGTAATAATGAATTATTTAATTAAGTCAGAAATACAGGAACTCACGTATCAAGTGACATCTATGGTCCCTTAAATACACTGTCCTGGCTTTAACTGATCAAGACTAGATACTTTAAGAGAAAGGCCAATTACTAATTCCTAGTAATTAAAAAGGGTAGCTTAAAACTGAACCGTGGAGATCTTAACATCCTTTCTAAAAATGTATCTTAGCCACATAAATGTCAAATTCACAGTTTTGCCGAATTCTTTTTTAAACTTCCGCATATGCTGCAATAGCAAACTGTAATTTTAGTTACACACTGCTTAAAAAGAAAAGGAAAAAAAAAGACACACCAAAATTCCACTTATCAGCTTCTAACTGCATTAAGCAGCAAATGTGAATATTGCAACCACTCCATTACAAGCCAGGGAAAGCAGAAAAGCCCTTTCTGCCTTCCAGACCCCAGGCGTTACTAAAGAGACTTCTATCACCTCCTTTTTATTTGCCTTCCACATTCTGAATGTTTCCAAATCTGTCTGTGCCTACAAGTTTGTTTGTTTTTTCCCGTGCAGGAAGGACATGCTCTGCACGCAGCCTGCTCTGTGACAAACAGAACCATACACTCCAAGGTGATCCAGACAGAATACGGATATCATGGCTTTACAACCTTTGCAGAGCATGCTCCCTCTTGCTCCCACAGCATCTCACTATCCTCTTTGCTTCTTGACTGTAGTTGTTAATGGAGCAGAGGTCTTGCTGAGCCTTCTCCAGCAATAGCCATGTCCCTTTCACCAAAAACAGTGTATGTAAAGAACAGTTAAATCTGCTTAAATGAGCTTACTTCAGGAGGCTTGTACTGACTCAACCAGATTGCTTCTCATAATAGCCTAGCAAGTAAGACTTACTATTCCAATGCAGACAGGGCTTAATTTATAATGGTACAGATTCGCTAACCTTACCATTTTTGGTGATACATACACACTCTTAGCAGCAATTTACAACTCTGTTCTCAAGCCATGATCTAACCCATCTCTGGTCATCTGGAGAGATGGCTGACAGGCATGTGCAGGGCAGGTCTTGGGAGCACCTGAACACATGATGCAAAATCATACTACCTGGGGACATACCATACAATAAAACATCGTGTGAGTGAAAATACATAGGATGAAAACAGAGGAGGAAGAGAGAAGCAGAAAGCAGCAACATTAGGGAAGATGGAAAAAATGCAAGGGAGGGTTTGGGGTTGGTTAGTTGGTTTTAAGAATAGATGAGATTACAGTTACTGGTATGTTCTTCATTATTAAAGTTACTGAATAATCAGGAAACCAAAAGCAAACATCTGAACAAATCTCAGTATCACATGGTTAGTTGAACACAGTAGTTGGGTGAAGGGACTTTCACAATGTTTCCAAAACAGTATTTCTACATCCCTTACTCTAATGGCAACAAAGCATCTAAGCATGAACATTTCCAAGTTCTTACAACAAGATAGCAACACCTATTTTAGTTCGCCATTTCCCAGTCCTAAAGCAGCTTAGGAAAAGAAATACATTCAATTTTATTTCCAGTCAGTTCTCACAGTCAGAGGGAAGCCACAAAGCCATCATGTTAGAAAAATCAGCAGTCAACACCACACAAACACAAGCCAAAGATACCAAAGCATTAACTGTCCTAAATAAAGGGGATTTCAACATGACCGTATTCACAGATTCCTATGTGGGATGAACACCTAACAGCAGGTCCACACAATGCAGGCAGGGCAGGGGAGCCACACTGCAAATCTCAGCTATATGTGAAATATATAACTCTGCTCCCGGGTGCTTCTTGACCACACAGGGACACCCACCTCCCACTGCCAAGAGATACAGCGTTTGCCTACCCCGGCACCCCCCTCCTTGCATTCCTCCCTGATCCCTGCAAACTGAACTCCTCTGGGCTGGTACTAAGGCCCAGTTTCCAGGGCAATTGGCAAAACAAACAAACACAAGTCACAAGATGTTAAAAAAAGTGGATTTACTCGAAGCAGCATTCTCACCATGCTGGAACGGCAGTATTTATGAGAGCATGCAATAGCACGGATTGTAGCTACATAGGCATGGAGCTAAAGCTTTGTTCACTTACAGAGTAACATGCCTGTCCAAACTTCAGCTGTGCAGTCTTGGGAGCTGTACAGGAAACCTTGGTTTAAAAAAAATTAGTGATTTTCTTCTTTTTGCACTGTCCCATTTAGGGGAGCTGCCACAAATGTTAGCAAGCAAGGGGTTTAATTGCAAAGTTAGAAAGCTAGGGGGTTAACCATCCCACACCATGGTCTGAAAGGTCTGCGCCACCTGAACACAGACAAGCTCTTGGGTATAACCGCACCATGGAATACCGCCCACTTGAGTTCTATGCCTAAAATAGAGGGGAAAAAAGTTACTACTTTCAGCTCTTGAAGTATTTACTCTGGCCCTTAGTTTCACACAGGTAATATTCTGTATGAAAATCAACATATAATAAACTGGTAGCTCAACTATACCTCTTGTTTTCCTTCAACCTAAGAACTACAGGACTTCACAGTTTATTATAAGCTATAACTTCATACGCAAGTTTACTTGCAAAGTATCATTAATGAATAGTCCCCACCAATTTTCCAGAAGTAATAGACAAACAGCTGCAATACAATACAAACTCACATCCCGTTGTCTGTAACGCTAAATTTATCTTCTTCCAAAAACACCCTTACATACTAGACTACATGCTAAACCACTACCAAAATCTTAGTAGGCACGTTAAATAAAAGCATTAATTATTTGATGCCAAGTTAAAACATACCGGTATCTCTAAAACATCTGCAGTCTGCATTAATCAGTATACTGTACAGAGTTACTCTATTTAGCTGTTGTATAGCTATGCACAAAAGATAATTTAGTTTTATAGTGCAAATGCCATCTGTCACATTGTCACAGCATGACATGATATCACATTACATATTAAACAGTCAACACGCCTCAAAAATAAGGCCTATTTTCATGCCATGGTTGTCTTAGAGACTAAAGAACTGGGTTTTCATGATAGTAACATAATTTAAAAACAAAACAAAACAAAACAAAACATTTTTCTCTGGGATCAGAGATACCAATTCCCTGTCCATTTTTTTAAGGATAGTTGTCAAAGAAAATGCTATTTTGATCTCATTCAGTGATGCAAACCCACAACAGTTTTCTGTCTCTAAATAAAAAAAACACAGCATGAAACAGTCATCGTTTATACCACATGATGCTCTCAGTTGCCACCATGATGGTAATTAACAGTACGTGTGCTTTTCAGATGACAAGCCACTGGACATTGGGGGACATAATGGAACATATGCATAAAGCAGTACTGTTATGCCAAAAACTGTTAGCAAATAGTTTGTACAGTCTTCATAAATTACTAGAAGAGTGCTTTTATATGTAGATATAAATCATTACTACGGAAGCCAAGCATGAATGACATTACAGCACAAGATGTGTTTGTCAGTCTGTCAAAAGACAAGATCACCAAAGAGAACTGATTAAATAACACAGGTTGAAAGAAGCTCCTTACTCTCATTACATCTCCATCCAAAATTGCCATTAAGCAACGAAAGACATTTATGTGACTTTGTTTCCAGCATACGAGCCCATTATCAAGTACCGTTAGCAGCATTAACTGAAATTATATTGTTCTGGTGTTTCAACACAACACTTTTAAGGGTGTTTCGTTTTGTTTTCGTTGAGGGGAGTTTGGATGAGGGGGGGTGGTGGTGGCATTAAACTTGTAGAAACACGAATATAACAGTAAAAAATGAACCTAATTTATTTCTGCCAGGAAACTACCCCAGGCCATAGGACATACTTCAAGCCTCAGTTTTATTTATGAAATATGCATCTGGAAGAAATTTAAAAAAAAAAAAAAAACAAACAACAAACAAACAAAAAACCAAAACCCAAAAAAAAAAACCCCTACCAATGCCTACAACATATCATATACAGAGAAAAACCTCACCTGAAGTCTACAGAATCACAGAAGATCTCAAGTTGGAAGGGACCCATAAGGATCGAGCCTAACTCCGTGTTCCTCACAGGACTACCTAACACTAAACCAAAAAACAGCGCACTTCTTGCCGTCCTCAGGCTCAGGTGCTTTGGGCTACAGCTGCCAGTTTGTACTGGGACAGGGCCAGGGGTTCCAGTTTGTACTGGGACAGGGCCCAGTCTGTACTTCTGTTATTTTAGGTTTATTTTAAAAAAAAAAAAAAAAAAAAAAAAATCTATTCAAAGTGTCACACCTCTCTGATTAAAGGCATTTCTCTGCTTTTAAGAACGCAATGAAAACTCCAAACCCCAGATTCCCCCAGGGAATCACATAACCCCTTCTAGCACCTTATTTTTCATAAGGCTGAACAGAGGCCATCAGCCTGGGCACCAGCATGGTGTGGCCTGGATAAGGGTAGGAACAGGAGTACCAAATAGGCTGAGCAGCAGGGTAGGTGTTCATACACAGGTGAAGGAGATAGCAGCAGTAATGCTGACTCCAAAAAAGCTGGGAGAACAAATACATATCTCCTAAATCCCCTACCTACAAATGCAGGGAGCTGACTAAGTCAGAGCTTAAAACCACAATTTTTTTTTTTTTTTTTTTTTTTTTTTTTTAAGAGACAAAAACAAGGAAACCCAAGGAATAGTTGCCCCAAGACCCAAAAGCTAGGGCTGTCCTGAACGAAGCAGAACAGAGAGGAGGAAAGAGGACTGATGGCCACCACCTTACCAGCTGCTCCCTGTTATATCAGTACCGTTGTGCTATCGGAGCTCCTACCAATTGCCCCTGGAGCTGTATGATAAAGAGAGAGCAGCAGCTTTTATAATAAGTAGGTACCAGGCCATGTAAAGGTCATTAAGTTTTGACAAACAGAAATACAGTGAATTTTATAGTACCGTAAGCACTACCTGTTAGCACTGGGGAAACAAGCACCATGTACTCTTCCTATGTGTGGCCAAGGTATCACATCACAGCATTTGATGTATGCAGCTTGCATCCACCTCTGTCCCCCAGCCACCTTTGACTGCAATCAGAAAGCTTCGGAGGAACAAGAGGCCTCTAAATGCAAGCTATAGACCTTTGCTGTTCAGAGAGATGTGGGTGGAGAAGGCACGAAGCCCTTTGCAGCAGCAAGGGAACACCGTCACCAGAAAAAAGCCCAGGTACGACACAGGGACCCGGACCTGGTCCAGATCCAGCCACCACCAAGCAGGTGCCCCTGGAGAGGTCACCTCCCCTCCACGCACCCCAGCTCACCCACCTGTAAAATAAAGGTAGCGAAATCAGCCTCCACGGTGAAGTGCAGGGAGGGGTACAGACAGTAAGCATGACATGAGATGTGGGTTTATTATTAAAATCCCTCAGTGGTGTGTGCCTCGTGTTGATTTTGGCGTTGGACAGAGTGACTTTATTTCTCCCTGAGGAGAACAAGTGGCCTTTGATTTGCAAGCTATGCCAGGGACATCTGTCCTACAGGACATTTTCCCTCGTTTGGTAGTTACATATGCAATCTGGAAACAGAGTTAAACATCCATTTTATTTGAAATTACAGGCACAAGCAGGTCTGCAAGTGTAATTTATCTCTATTTAGTTCAAGGATATCAGTGATAGAAAAATCAGCATAACCACTGAGAGAGAGAGAAAAGTCTAAGTTCTCAGGTATTAACAAAATCATCAGTGACATATGAATAAATTATTCTTCGGGTCGTATGCCAAAACCATCAGGTCTTGTTTATCCTGCCTTTTCTGGAGAATTTCAGGGGTGAATGGAGCAGCAGTGGGGTAATATTGCACAAGAGGGGAGAGTAAAGACAACCCTCGACATGTCTGTGAAAGAAAGCATTTAATTTTAAAATGTTTCGTTCCTTCCACTTTTACTTGGTTTGTATCTATTTAACAGTTATTTGGAGAACAGTTACTGACTCAGTTTCCAAAGTATTTTCACTCGTTCTTCACAAATATCCCCTCATGTGAGGGAGAGAGCATGGATTATTCTGGTAAATAAGAATTAAGCAAAGCAAGCTAGTCAGCGTTTTAGGTCTTCGTCACCTATATGGGAGCACTAAGTGAGAGCAAGTCCTCCCCCTTCTGAAGCACTTTTACAGATCCATCTTAACTGTAATACACCACTAGCGGTCCCATTTTTTAGTCAGTTATTTCCCCCCACCTCAGCATCACAGGGATGTGCTTTTAGAGCCAGTGACATACCTTACCCTGTTTCAGAGTTAAACTTCCACTAGGAATGGATGGACAAAGGAACAATAAATCCACGCTTTGAAAATACCCATACGTTGGCACCGAGGGACTAGACAGATTAGTAAAAAAAGAAAAAAAAAAGGAAAAAAAAAAAGATTCTGGTATTTTAAGTAACATGAGAAGGAAAGCTATGCCAAGAGCATGTCTCCAGACAACAGCTATTCTACACTAGAAAGTAAAAATTAGCAATTGTGTCTCCACAGAGTATAAATGAAGGAGGAAGAAAGAAGGTGAAGGCAAACACAGTCAAACAAGGAAGAGCCTGCTAATTGGAAGAAAATACAACATATGAATGTGCAAATAAAACAACAAGGGAAATAAAAAGGGATGCAAAGTCTCACTGGTAACAATGAACACTTGGGAGCCCAAAAAGGGAGAGACATGCAGCTAAAACCCAGAGGCTTAGCAAAGCTTGGCTCTATGTGTTACAATTTCTAAGAAACCCTTAAAGGCTATATAATTCAAAAACAGCGTATCTGCACGAAATCAGATACAACAGCGAAACAGCATCTTGACGAACATTTGCTACACACTTTTCCTCTAACGAAGCACAGTTCCTACTGATCTGTGGTGAGGGATCACACAAACAGGCTGGGCTTACAATCTCAGCAGACAGAGGTGATGAAAGGCCCGTTTCTGGAACCGGTGTCACGGACAGCCAGCATCTTCCCACTGCGAAGGCAGCTGCTGGCAGCAGCGGAGAAGGACGGGGCCAGCCCTCTGCTGCACCCTTCAGATGGAGCTCAGCCCTTCAGAGCTGTGACATGGCACTTCAGTAACCTCCATGCTCCTCCAGAGGACCAGGCTAGCCCTCCTCCATTTGCAAATGGGAGGCAGCAAGAACAGGCAGCCTGAGTTACTTCTTTCTCAGGTAAACTGAATTGAATTAAATGATCAGAGGAAAAAATGTGGGCCTTGACTTCTACGTACACCTCAAAAGTGAGCAAAACACCAGACTCTGGAACAGGAGGAGGGTTCTAGCACAGCAGCATGCCATAGGAAAAACGATGGGGAAAAAGATGACAGAAGCGCCAGAAAGCCCTTTTGGGGAGGCTATCCTCTGCTTGTGTCTAATTTTGCCCCCATGTGACAAAAGCCGTGAAAGGCAAACGCTGAATGACATACTTCTAATTCCATAGTCCCATTTAATATTTTACTGCATGTCATTGAGGATTTGCCTTTCATGACTTTTGCCAGGAGCACGGGCAGCCCTCCAGACAGATAGAAGAAATACTTTCTCCCCTGATGTGACACAAGCTATGAAGATCTTGTTTGCTGCAAGAACACACAACCTGGCGAAGCAGCAGCGACCCTCCCACGCAGCCAGCAGATGTGGGTACAGATTCAGCCCTCTCTTCACTGGAAATGCTCTAAGCCTTCAGTCAAAGAAAAGGAGGGAAAAAGTCCTCCTCCTGTCCTGGGAAAAAATAATTGAGCTAAATGCTAGATGTTCTACAAGAACTCAAGTTACATATGACAGATATTTGAATTAAACCGCTTTAATTACTTTCACTCCACATTTTCAATAACTTTTTAGTGAACATGCTCTCCTCCCTAACTCTGAGATCATCCATCAGCCAGCTATAGGAGTCAAGCTGTCAACCTCTTTCGCTGACAAGGATTTTTTTTTTTTTCCTGGCATGCCACCTCCTTCTACTAAGCGCCTGAATTATGATCTCCCAGTTTAGAGCAATTAAATATCCACCGACTTCAGGAAAAAAAAAAAAAAAGGCCACAGTCACTTTTAACTTAACACCCTAGCCTCTTCAGCAACACGCCGGGCAACCCTTCGCTGCCCCAGGAGGTCAGGGCAGCCTGGCTGGACCACAGGCAGTGCCGCACGGCAGGGAGGCAGGATGCCTCCCACAACGCCAGGGATGTGCTGGCGCTGCCTGCAGCCAAATTTCCAGTTCCCTGCCAGCCTGAGCGCTCACGTATCTGTCGAGAGCCTTAACATAGGCTTGACAACCATGCCAGCATAAGGCCCTGTGACATCCCAGGAGGAGGGAAGGGAAGAAAGCTGCCTGAGCAATTCTCAAGCACTTTTTTTTAAGCCATTGGTTTCCCAGGCTTTTGTCTGTAACCCTAAGTTTCATCCACGATGCTCAGCGCCTTGCTGCTAGTAGGGAAAGGCGATTCTCTTCAGGGCAAAACCAGCAATGGCTTTTCTTGGGAGTAAACCCTTCCCCTTGACACCATCTACCCAGTGTGCCATTTATTTCCTCTCCTTCACAGAAAGCAGTTACAAAGGCACTGTAAAACAACACAAAAAACTCAAAACACCTGGAAAGCCACCAAAACTTGGCCTTTGAACTTTTGGGACACCTTCCTCCTTGTTATTGGCTTTATTTCTAGCTTGCTAAATTGATTCTAAAAATATATATTTTTTTAAATACTCAGCATGATTTTAACATATGAAACAGCAATGTAGCCATAAAAAGGTTGGGTTTTTTTTTCCCCACACAGTAAGCAAACATATTTTCAAAACCAGGTTGCTTAAAAAAACCCAAAACAAACCAAAAAACCCCCACCTATCTTTCTGTGAAATCTGTACTTGCAGAACTGTATTCACCCCTTCCCAGAGGGAAGGGTTTGGGTTTTTTTTTTTTTGGTGGAGACAGGCAAGTGAGTATCATTTCCTCACTTTCTTAAATTAAAGGTTGGAGGAGTACACTTCATGCTCAGCATGAAGAGCTGCTCTGCTGTTTTGACTCGGCCCCCTGTAATCTGTTCACAGAGCTATTGTCAGAGGAGAGGAGGCTCATGACAGTGACAGTAAAACGTTTAGACCAACTGCCGCAAACTGAAATCACAAGTGCAATATGAAAGCCCGATGCGAATGAACAAATTGTTCTGCCATTGGCGTGCACGGGAGCGATGACATTTCACCTCTATTCGAGCAGTAAGCCTCTGCCTAAGGTGAGGATCCCAAGCCCGTCTCCTACACGATGCCGACAGCAGTGGCAGGGGTTGGCAGATGTCTCTTCTAATGCACAGCAACCATCTACCTGCTGGGCACGTGCAATGGAAAAAAAACACACCGGGAAATAAATCTGTAGCTGGAAGGTGCTTAGGAGAAATCCCTGCCCTCCCAGACTGGCTCCAGCGCTGCAGTGACTGGAGAGCAGGTGAGGGGACAAAGCAGGAGGAGCCCATGCTCGGCCATCAGCTGGGCTCCGAAGATCTCACCGCAGGAATGATGCGCAGGCCAAAGCAAGAGCAACACAAGCTTAAAGGCATCGGATAACGTAAACTTCAGCCACCTGCCAGAGCTTACACAGAGACCATTCTCATTTTAATTGGAGGAATAACTAATTCTCACCAGCATTAATGCAGTTCTCCAAAGCATCGGCATATGAAACGTCAGTGCTGTAACAGCCTTTAAGGAAACACTCCTCAAATGCCAAGCAATTTCCATCTCTATTTCTAGCTCTTGAGACCAGCAGCTTAACCTTACTTTCACCTCCCTTTTGTGAGCTCTAAAGGCAGACCACGGGGGGAAGAGACGAGGGCTGGGGTAGGGGGCCAGCCACTTGAAAACCTGATGCTGGAGAAAGGGCTTCTGAAATGTTAAGGAGATTTCCCGACACACCACCCCCCGGCAGAGCTGAAGAAATTCCACTACCATGAAAAATATTCTGCTGCTATTAAACAGCTTTTTTTACTCACATTTCAGGGCATCAGAAGGGGAAATGAAACAACATTAGCTGCTTCCTGACTTAACAGAAACCTTGGAACAACCATCAACACACACTTATACAATCAAGACTATACAGTGATGTGTATGTAACCATTTGTCTCCTTTGCTTATTTGGAAAGATAAAAGTACTATGTTGCAATTTTCAAAGAATACTGATCCCCCCCCCCCCAACAAGAATTCATTGCACAGAATTTTCCTTCCATCCATTCATGTAACCAAAGGCTGATACCCCTTAGCATATTTCTTGTTTTAAGTACAGCATCAGAGAAACGGGGGTGAGGGGGTGGGAGGTGTGTGCAATGGAACAGCATAGAAATGCAGGATGAAAACAGTAAGTGAGCTTTCAAAATATACCCAAGAGGCTGTGTGTATGCTGAAGTTCACCACTGTATTACTACAATAAAAAAACAAAAAAAACCAAAAAAACTATTCAGGGCCAAAAGTACATTATTGATATTCAAAAACCCCACTGCATAACTCTATTTCAAGATGACATGTCAATACTGGAGAGAAGAAAAAAAAAAAAGAGACGCTAAAATGACAACTGGAATCCCTCTGTACATTGACAGTACCCTATAAAAAGCTAAAGAGACATATTAAACTGAAACAAACAAATGTCTTCCTGGAGTTAGAACTACACTGTTTCAAGGGATCTCTACAAAGCTCAACTTGAGCAACAAAGACTATTAAATAGTATTAATGCTTAGCATGCATTTAGCACTTTGTGTGTTCAAAGTGCTAACACACACACCCCCAGCCCCCCAAAAAAACACCAAACAAAACCATACTGAACAAATGGGAGAAGAATTCTGCCTGTCCCCACATGTGGTGAGGCTACAGCAACATCTGTCCTGCAGCGGGAGAAGACGTCCTGCTTCCTAACCCTAGCCCCATATGGTGGGATGAGGCAGAAAGGACGGCATCAAGCACGCCGTGGGTATTGGGACTACCCTCCCAACAGGGGAGGACGGACCGATCTAGTGGGAAAGCAGCACTGCACGTATGCCGCACTGCGTTTTGGAAGAGGGGCAGTACACAGAGCGGGAATCACTGTTGTCAGCGTCAAAGCTGGGACCCCAATTAGCCCATAACCTGCACCAGCTGCTTGATGCACTGACAGCCTTTGCTTCTTCACACACTCAGGCCACCCATGTCAAGGTTTAACTCCCATGTAAAACTGTTTATTAGTAACACCAAACAGCTACACAGTAAGAACGAGAATGAATACGAACAAAACCATCATTTTAAACACCCCCCTTCCCCCAAAAAGCCCCCCCCCCCAATCCCCTTTAATGGTAAAAAGAAAATGTATGACTGGATCCCAAGTGGTGAGCAGAATATGAGATGGAAGGAGAGTCCAGTTTTTCTCCCTACTGGTATGTAAAAATCAGGAAGTACTTTGGCAGAAGCTAGACAGATAAAAGTGGACCACTTGTAAAAGAATAGGGTAGACTTTTTACATTTAATTTCTTTCTGAACTTAAAATCTGCCTCGGAGATATTATGGAAAACACTTTCAAGTTTAAAAAAAAAAAAGCCATTGGGGACATGAAGGCCTCATTGTTTTCCCCAAACTTTATATGTCAACACATACACATGCATAAAAAAAAATCCTTACCTCCCTTCTGAGACATTAAATCCACACAATGTTTCTTGGAGAGGGTAAAAAGAAAATGTAGGTCAAGATGTTGAGATAGGGATTGCTTCTGAAAGATGAAAGCATAAGAGGACTAAGCTTTCATTCCTTATGTTTCTTTGAGATTTCAAACAGAGTGTTATTTGATAATGGTTCCTTTCAGAAAATTGGAATTTAATATAGCTAATTATAAGTTAGAGAATTAATGTACAGTCAGTACTCCAACTGAGCTGGTATACCATGGTGATGCTTTTTACCAGCATGTCCCCAGTGCTTATTATAGATCTTTTCACCAAATACTAAGGCCAATCTGCTCTCACATTAGGCTGGATGGCCCAGAAGTAGGAGGGGCGCACACGAGGGTAGGAAAAAAAGAAATCTATGATCTCCACAGCTGTAGCACTGAGCCTGCAGCAAGGAGCCTGGAGTTGTCCTCGCGGCACGGCACAGTGCAGGAACAGACCCTCCCACTTCAAAGGGAGCACAGAAAATAAGAGGACAAAGACAGAATGAAAAACACAAGTAGCTGGAGAGGAAAAGTACACAGAGAAAGAGGAAAACATATCTTCCTCCTTCCGATTAAAAGGGAGGGAAAAGGACAATGACAAAAGATTAAGAGTATAGGCAAACACAAAGGGAGGGAGTACTCCTAATTGTCCAGTATTAACATGGAAGTATCTGAGAATTATTTGTCCTCTGAGCAATCATAAGTTTAAAATCCTGACCTACATTTCACAGAGAACAAGTGGTATAAATAGGAATATCCCTCACAACAGGCACCCGCAACAGATGCGGCTAGATTTGGACCGGGAGCAATTTCTCTGCAATTCGGAAGGAAGCCACGTGTCAGTGTTTCAGGGACCTATGCAGGTTTGAGATGCTCTGTTTCTAGAGATGGCACAAAAAGTGTTCAGCAGCATCCGCTATACATCACCGGCTAGTACGTAAAGTAAAACTGTAGCTTGCATAGTCTTAAACACAGATCATGCTTGAGTGAGTTTTGAGGGGAAAAACGTGCATCACTTGAAGCTCTGGTTCAAGTGGAACCGCAAGGTTCCACCAGCTTTCCCTTTGTTTTTCACTGTAGTTTCCAACTAAATACTAAGCCAGTATTTTTCCTTACGTTCTCTGATGGATATATGGGCTCCTGCAATGAAATCCTGTCATTGACCAAGGCACAAGCTCTGCGTTAAGGTCTCAAAGGGCCATACCCAGTTTCTTTCTCAAAACTGTACCTACGTTCAGTCAAGCTATAAGCTTCTGGGGGAAAAAGGGGCACATTTTTTGACATAATCAGTAGCAGTTTCTTACACATTAGCAGATTAATTCCTCTGAAGGCATATTTTTATTTGGCATGTCCCCACCTAGTTTAGAGCAGGACATTGCCTACGAAAGTAGGTGTTGCCTTCCAAAATATTCTTCTCCTAACAGGCCACATCGGGACAAAATCTGCTCCCCATAGAGGGCACCTGCCCCCTCTTCATACTGGAAGAATTCCCCACATCCTGCTGAACTTGGCACTACCACCCACACCCAAACCTTGGGGCTGAGGACTGCTCGCCTTTCCTTAACTTCCTCCTTCGAGCTGCAGAATAGCATTCATTTTTAGAGAAAACAAACAAACCAAAAGCTTAGTGTGGTCCTCCCTATCATGCTTAGCTTTTTAGGGAACTGAAGTCTTCTCATGCCAAGAGGACACCAAAACAGTACTTTTCCATTGCTTTCAACCTGAGTAAAGGGAAACAGGGCCAGCAGGGAAAACACCATCTCCTTGAGTCTACTCTCTGGTTCCCATTGCCTGAAGAAGAACCTGGTCAACCTAGGTCAGGAGGGAAAGCGGTCACTGGACAAAAGCTGAAAGCTATTTTCCTAAAACCTTGGTAAAGTTTTTGAGTTCTTCATCTGTACTGGGAGAATTTCTCCTGGAAGTAGCAAAGCACAAACTGAAGAGCAGTCTGTCTTTCTCAGCAGAGTCTGTTCCTTTTAAGTTTCCCTGCAAATTTAGTTTTCATGAGACTATCCCTACTGAGTCCAAGATGATTTGAGAAGCTTTAAACAGAAATTTACTTAGCAGTTACAATTTTGATCCAGCCAGATGGTAACCCAGCACCATCTCGACATCCAACTATGCCAGGGAAATTGAAGGACTGCAAAACCATCTTTCCCATAAACCCCAATATTCAAGTTTGCAGTCAGTATCTTAAACTCCGTTTTCCAATCAGTCAACTATTCTAAAAAAAGCCTGCTTTCTAGGCTGTTAATGGCAGACGCCTAGATCCGTAACAGAAAGAAAGGTGGGTTTCTGCACTAAGCAATGCCTTAACTAATGGCCCATTTATTCTACTTTATGAGCAGAGTATTTGTATATAACCCTGTGTTACGCTCTGGATGTTAATCAACCTTCAAGACTTTGCATGCCAGTTTTATTGGAGCACCTTCCATGCAGGCATAAAGGGGACTTTGTACCAAACAGTCTTCCTCCAGCCTAGGAGAGATCAACATCAGCTTGCAGCTCAAAACCCCCTCTTTCACAAAGAACTTTTACTCTTCAATTCTGGTCTCTTGTTAATGAGACTTTAAATATTCAAGGACACTGCCATACTGTGCAAAGGTAATCTATGAAGGAGTGCATTTAAATCTACAGTTGCAAATGGGCTGTGTTTATCTACTTAGATAAGACAGCCTTGTTCATTTCAATTAGAGAAGGTCAGTTCCAGGCAAATGTAAACTGGCACTTGAAGTTCACCCCTGCAGGACAATGAGATGAGGTAAAGCTTCTGGGACAGGTTTCCATCTAAATAAAACTTGACAAGTAGTCCCTAACCACAGACCTCGTTGCTGCACAAAAGGCCATCTTCAATTGATTTTGAGGAGGGGGGAGAAGAGTAGTGACAACCATGTTTCAAGAAGATTTGGAATTCAAGCCACATTCTGGTAACTTCTATCCCTTATTCATGGTTTCCACCTGGAGGTAATCGCTGCTGACCTCCCGAGATATAAAGAGGCAGAACTACTGTAGAAAGCACCAGATTTTATTATCTTGGCAAAACAATAAAGTTTTTTGCTTACTGTCCTGTCACGTAGATTGTCACGTTAAAGAGAAGAGTTGGGACTCTTTTCCTTGGAAGAGAAACGGCACGTTCCTGGACAGATGCACTACAGGAACCAACAGTAGGGAAGGGAAATTGAGCCCTGCATGCAGGCTGTGTAACAGGAATATGCCTCTCCCCAACCTCAGCCCACTACCGTATGATGCTTCAGTTTTGAGGCTCTGTGCAACCCTACTGCTTCCTTCTGGCATACAGAGCCAGAGCGCCTGAGGCTCTGAAATGAGATCCCAACATCACAGCAAGGGAGCAGGGGTCAGGAAAAAAACAGAAGGGGCTGAAATTCCTCTTCAACCCTCTCCACCCAATACACCTGCGTCTGTACACATCAGTACAACCCAGATGCCTTTTCTCAACATCCTCCTGTATGAGAGGACGTGCTTCTACCATTGCTCTAGCATGCTCTTGCTAACATTGTGACAGCATTTCCACCCTGAAGCAGAAAGAAAATTCCCATATTGTGAAGAAAAGGAAAAATTGTACTCCCTCTGTGCCATTTTCATCACTTTCAAGCTTCTTTCAATCTCTCCACATACACAGCAGGCATGACATAAAAACACTGGGGTGCTTTGCAGCCACAGTAAACAGATCATCTTTAAAAAGAGTTGGCCATGAAATGCTTTCACCTTTCACAGCACCAGAGGAGACAACCACTGTCTGAGGGAGGTGTTGTAGGAAGAATGTGCTTTTGAGGCAACCTGGCTGAAACAGAGCACGTCAAGGTGCGATTTACCTCTAACGCATCTGTTTAGACACAGGCACACAAAAACTAGGAAGAGGCTGAACTGAAATGTTTTTAACATCAACCGCTACTGAAGCTCAGTGAGGGACGAGCAAAGGAGGAGAAAAATGCAATTAAATGCTGGTGCGGTCTTTGGGCATTACTCAGAACAGCTTGCTAAGGCCAAATGTTTTGCAGAAGTGGCTTATCTCCTGGCTTCCCAAATTGCCCCAGAGGTCAGCTGAAGAGGTTCCAGGAGTTTGCCAGGTCTGTGCCCCTGTGGGATCCTTGGCAGATTGTTCCAGCTGGGCTCCTTCCAGCTCTTCTCTTTTTCCATTTTAGCGTATAGCTTGAATAAAGAAAACAAGATGAAGGCTTTCAAAGATAACCCGGTCTTTCACAAACAGATGCAGAACAAAGCACAGGAAATTCTGAGCAAAGTAAAAAATGAATGTTGTCTGTTCAAGACTTATCTGGAATGAGTTAGCCTCTTAGTGGACAGATCTGAAACATCACACGGTCCCAACTGCAATTGCAACGCTCACTAACAGTCTTGTGAAGGGAGAAAACAGGATGGATAAGGGTGGAAATTCAGCTGCCTTTAGCTCCTGGAGCTGGAAATTCCTTCAGATGTGCCAGAAACAACACCTGCGAGTCAAGTTTGTCACTGTCATCCTGTCACCCTAAGCACAAGGCTTCAATATCTACACCTTTGACTGGACACCCCCTTCACAGTATTAAATTCATTTAAATTGGGAAATAAAGGACATCAAAGGCAGGTTATTGAAAACATGCATTCAACTAATTCTGGATACAATCTCACATTGGCTGCATGTAATAAATCTGTGCTAGTCAGACACACAAAAAAGATTTTAAAATGCATGTGCATTTATTATGATGTAGAGCAATCTGCTATGACTTAACAGTATACATGCTAAGCTACATTTATTTTTCGGAAAACATTCACCCACAGGCTTTGGGAAGTATCTGATATGTGATGAACCTCTCATCATCACCAGTTATCGAAAGACAGCAGTTATTTCAGAATGGTTTCTTGGAGGAGATTTTAAATGAAGAAGATCCCACCGAAACATGGAAGCATGACCTCAGAGCGCAGACCAATCTCCCAAGCTGTTATGAGCCATGAAATGAACATGACTAATTCCTGAAGAGTTTTGTTCCTCAAAAAGGCAAGTGAATTTCTTGCTTTTCACAGCAGAAATTCTACATTCAAACATGGGTTCACGACACCTAAAAATAATACAATACTAATCTACTGACGTTTTCAGTTTGCTCCACGTCACTACAAGGATCCCCAAATCCATTTTGATTGGCAACCCGTACACTTAACAAGTCAAAGCCTGGGAACACAAGTAATGGAGGGTATTTGAGGTGAAGAGTAAGGTGCATTGGCAGCTGTGTCAGGCAACTTGCGGAAGTGGCTACTGTGTTCATCAGCAGTTACAGCCATCTGTCACTAACCTCTACCTTTTTCTTTTAAAACCACTTTAGTGCCACGGTTGACATGATAAGGTTTACAGCACACATGACATCTGCTCTGATTAAAAACAGCCTAATGGCCTTAAGAACGTCGTGCTGGACCAAACAGTTCTCAAACTCTTTCCACTCTTTCAAACAGCAAGCCGTTTCTAAAATGCTCTCCACGCCAAGGAAAAACTGCTGTGGAGGTTCTAAGACACAATACAGGCCCTTGAAGACTGAAAATGTGTTCTCTCTAATACTCTGAAAGTGCTCCACAAAAGGCAGTCTTGCACCAATAGCTCAAAGCTATAGTATAAAAATAATTAGCAAAAGCCTTATTCAAAGCTAAGCACAGACATGGTTTCAGAAAATACAGTTCCCTAGGACTGACTGCAGTAAACTGTATTACACAGCCTGTGTGTATGACTGAAACGTCTCTCTGCTTTTACTTGTGAAACTGATTTTGTTTCCTGTTGCATTCCTATATTCTTAATAGAGTATGCTATTTTAATGACTGACTTTTTCTTTCCCTGCTGTTTTTCTGGTTATAGCCCTTATTGTCTGTCCTTCAAATTAACAACACTAGTTATTTAATGCACAGTTTCCTTCTGCCAATCATGGGCAGTGGGGGAGCAAGAGGAATACTGAGATTTAAACCCTCTTTACAACAGCAGCTACATATTCTGACCTGCAGACCTTTGATCGCCACTAGAACATTTTAATAAACACTAAAATAATAATGATGATGATGACGACGACCATTGGGCATCAGACAGACAGAAAGAGGTAAAGTGCCTTTCTCCCTACTCCCATACCTTCTGAGAACTATTGCTTTTAAACAGAGAAGCATTGTGCTCACTTTTTCTGAGCATACTGCTCGATTGCTGCCTTCTCAACTTTGTGTCCACACTTCGGGCAAGTTTTACAGCTCTTTCAATAGCTCAATCCACCAGGCAAATAATAGTGTGGAACTTGATCATTTACACTACCTTTAACAGCTGTTTAATTTTGTTTTGATTTCTATGTAAACCACAAGTTATCTCTTTACCTCCTCTTAATACAAAACTCAACAGCTTGAGAAAGTGGCCAGCACCAACCACCAGTTCTCATCTCAGCAGATCACCAGAATGAACTTCACCCACCCCAGCCTGTCAGCTTGAAGGACAATGCTCTAGGCAGATCTCTCTGGTTTCTAACATCCCAATAAAAATCTATTCATAACAAAAATTATTAACCAAAGAAATGGTTGAGTTAGAATCCAAAGCAGTGTATCTCGCTTAATATTACAGTCAAAGAAACAGCTTTGCTTAAGTTATGTCTTACTCTCGTTTCTAAAATAAGCAAACTGGAATTGACAAAAGGTACAGTTTTTGACAGAGCTGGCAATCCTACGAGGTAAAACCACCACCATTCTTTTAGCTGCACATGCCAGCCAAAAAGATGCCAGGGTGCAAATTTAGGCTGGCTGGCAATCTTATGGCTGCCAAAGACAGAATGAAGCAGTTTACCAGTCTGCACTCAAGGGTGCTCCCCAGACTGCTGATACAAATAATAAATCCAAAGCAGCAGCTATGCAGAATGACCCGCAGTCAAGGCAAACAAAATTGTTGTCCCCTGTTGGGGTTAAGGCGGGGGGGGGAGTTGTTTGGTTTGGTTTTTTTGTTTTGTTTGGTTTTTTTTAAGAAATACATACATCTAACACCTATGGCTGTGAAGCACTCCAACAAATTTTTAAGCTGCATCTTTTTTTGCTCCTATTTCTGGCAACTGTTGTCCTTCTAGCATCTGAGGCTGTGGTTAGACAAGACAACTGCGCTAATCCTAAGGCTGTGGTTAGACAAGATGACTATGCCAACCGAGCAGCTTGCTACTATGAAAAAGGACGAGTCTGGTCTCCTCCTCCTGCAGCTTTCACTCAAGGTACTCTGGCCCCTCATTTCCACCAAATGAGCATTCGGTTCTCATCCAACCTCTTGATCAACCTGTGTAGTTCATTAAAAACCAGATGAAAATGATTTCTTTTTTTTTTTTTTTAATCATTTTTCTGGGCTAGTTTCCTGCCACATCAGTACACTGAACCGGCTGTACTGCACGGGCAGACAAACGGCAGAGCCAGCATAAGGCAGGAGGTGAAAGGAGGGGAACCAGACCCATCAGCTGCTGCTGAACTCTCTCCCACCTTTCCTCACCTTATTTATTTTAGGCCTACAATAAAGTCAGTCTCTTACAGATTATGCACGTGCCTCTGCAGATTCTTCATTGGCGTTTTCATTTTCCATTACCTACAATTAGCAATATGCAGAGAGACAAGATTATTTTTAGAATTACTTTGATTAGAAATACACTCAGGGCAATAGCAACTCTTCTTAGATGGCCATGAAATGAAGTTTTAAGAAAATTAGTTACACAATTCCTCTGTTTCTCTGGTTAAAAAAATATCCACCTTTGTTATGTTTGAGAGAAAAAGGACGATGAGTGTCCTGCAAGAGAAAATTTTCTGGCAGTCTTGCCAAACACTGAAATTGTATTAAGACAGGAGCACAATTTGGACATAATCAAATTGGGTAGAGATCACTGAGGGTGTAATTTGGCCTGCAGAATTTTTATAAGTGGTGATGATGGAAGAGGCAAAAAGAGCCTGTGTCAGTCGATGAACAAGCAAGTCCCTGGCAGGCTCGAAAATGAATTCTGTTCTAAAAAACAAAGAAAGGAAAAGAGATTTGGAAATTTTCAATGGAGCCCAACCCCAACATCCTGTTATTTATTTGTTAATCTTTAAATTCACTTGACAGCAAGCACCAAAGTGAAAGTAATGTTGAGTGCCATGACAAATCTGCTCAAACGCTTATTTTCTGAACCTTTTAGTTGAAAACATCTATATTCAATCACAATTTAAAACTAGCCAAAAAGGCTGTTTACTCTGAACATAAAAGGGAAATATTGCAAAGTTGAAAGAGGTATTTCTGTTTCTGTAAATGCATTTTAAAAATCCACTTACACAGACAAGGGTCCTTGGCACACTTACAATCTTCTACTAAAGCTTAGGAGACAGACAGACATTACCCACTGTCAACAAACGCAATTTCACATCAGCGACGGAGTGAAAAGCTCCCTAGACAAACGTTAGCATAAAGCCTTCTTCCAGTATTTAATTGCAGCCTTCAGAAATATGAGAGATGAAGTTACCAGTATATTTGAACCATCACAGTCAATGAAGAGGGCTACTTTCTTGTTCAAAATTAAAGGCTGGGTAGTGGTCCACCCTACACATCTGCACCAGGGATGAAGGAGGCACACGTCGCTCTGGGCACGCAGGGGCACAGCTGAGACAACAGCGCTTCCCTGAGGGCTGCTGTGTTTTCATCTGTGCAAGTGGGAAGAGAAGAGACACGGCCTCAGCCCAGAGAAGACCCGGTTGCCCTGTTGGCAGCTGCTGCCACACCCACATAGTTGGATTTTGGCAAATAATGCACGGCACGGAGCTGAAGCACCCGGCTTAGCTGTGATTAGGCATTTCTACCACATCTGTTGCAATTTTGACACCATGCCTGGGGTACCATCGACACGGCCAGGGAAAAGAGGTTTCACCAACAAGTTGGAGTTGGATGAATCCAACCCCCATGCCACCCTACCACCGGGCACCTTCGTTTCAACCTGGCCCACTGGGAAGGCATTGACAGAAACCCCTGGGCAGCAAGCAGAAAACACTTGAAAATCTGTGCAGCAATGACACAAACAGCGATTTCCAGATAGCACTGCTGCCTGCCCCGGCCAGCCAGCGCAGCAGCCAAGGGATGATCTGACCCAGGTGTCAGAGCAGGCTGCTGCCGCTGGGTCCGGCACCACGGTCCTGCCACAGGCTGCCTCAGAGACTCTTGCCTCTCTGTGCAGAGACATTTCATTTTTGGAGGCTTGCTTTTTCCAACGAAAGTCACATTAGCTTTTGTGCAGGAACGGCTGAGGGCAGGAGCAGACCAGCACAAGGGAGGAAGGGGCACCACAGCCATTCGTGGACCGACCACGACCTCCATCGAAGTGCTGACATTGTTCCTTCCTTCTCTGTTTAAAGAGCACACACAAATAAATTACTTTAACAACCCTAAATGTAAGGTGAAATCTCTCAGAAGAGCAAAATTACATATTTTTCCTCTTCTCTATTTATTAAATCAGCAAGACTTCCAACTTCTGCCTTGAATCAAAGCATTCCCTCACATACATTTGGTTTCCCAACTAGATCATGTTTGCCACAAGCTTAACCTAGCTGGCGTGTTTGGAAATTGCCATGACACCTTTCTAGGGCAAAGTATAGCTAGTGAAAACGCGCTATCTGCTCGAATAATTCTAACATCCGGTTTATCATCTCTGTAGATTAACTAAACACCTTAAAGAAGCAAACTTTGGCACTTTTTCCATTTATGAAACACTGGCACTTCTGTATCACAAATTTCTTCTTTATCGCAAGTTTTGAAAAACATAATTTAAAATCTTATATCATAAAAATTTCCTTTATGATACACTCTTTTGAGGGTACTACATTTCTCATAAACAGAATGCAAGCAATAATTACATCTTTCATTGCCTTTTTTACAGCCTTATCTCACATTCTAAGCTACAGAAGAAGAAAACAATTTCCCAAGGGAATTGGTTTTCCTTTTAGACGAGGATCTCTGAAAATTGGTATCACTATTCCAAACACCAATCCCTATTCTTAACATCCTAACACAAATGACAGGCAGCAGTAATCAAAATCACTAAAGAGGTCCCTCTGGGTTTTCCAGCACACGACCTTGTTTCCATAATCACGAGTTCCAGTATCCCATTTAGGGCTGCAGAGGGTTTCTTGACAACCTGCAGAAGCACCTCCTTCAGATTTTATATTCCCACGTGCTGGAGAGAAACACATAGCAAACAAAGGCATACAGTAGGGTGTTATTCTGTACTCTGCAAATATCTAGAGTCAACATAAACATGCATGCAATATCTCCACCGACACAACAGCCACAATGCACCCGATCGCCCTTATTATTAGGATGAAAAATAACTGGCAGCACAAACATGTAAGCAAAAATTATCAGGTGAAAAGGAGATATAAAAGAGGTAGGAGTAAGGAGACCTGCAAACACACCACCAGCCCCAAACAAAACCCTGCTACTTTAATCAGAACCACTTAAACAACAGGGTTTCAGCCACAGAGTGAAAATGGCAGGATTGTTTTCAGGATAACAAATATCTTTAACAGTGAGGTGGAGACAGCCAAGGTATTATAATACATATAATCTCCAGAAGTAATTTGAATTTTTATTTATGTATTTTAAATTTCATTTTTATTACTCAGAAAGGTGTGGAAATTGTCTCTGCGCCACCACCAGCACATCTTAGAGCTTGCAGTAACTTTAGTACAGAAAAGACTCCTGTTAATGGGTTCATCTCTCACATTTAAAATGAACTTGCTTTTCACACTATCAAAGATCTACTATTATTCCAGCTACCAAATCATTCATGATACTACTATACCCACAAGCTGAAATACCATTGACAATCATTTTCATACAAGTTTAGTTGTAGCTTGGCAAACACTGGCAAAGCAACTTTTGCAGCATGTTTATGCAACTTCAGCCACTTTAAATCCATAAAAACTTCTTAAAGACACCAGTTGCAAGAGGCTGGTGCATATTTTACCTTCCTCCATTGCCAAAAGTAAGTACTTTCTACTGAAACGAATTACACGTAGCAAATCTATAAATAAATAAATTTAAGGGATGACAGTTACAAAACCAGAACAAAGAAACTCTCTCTGCACTACAGATGGTGGCACTCGGATCAAATCCTGCTACCAAGGTGCTCACGGTCCCCTGAGCTCTCAGAAGTACATGAGGCCAATCCATGCTTCCACACTGAGCGGGGAACTTGGAGAGCTTGACCCCAGCTCAGACCCCTCCTTCCCACACCTGGAAATGGTTAACCATTTGCCAAATGGTTAAATTTGCAACAACAGTGCCACCGAACTGGAAGGTGGCCTATCTGATTTTCAACAGCTGACGGAGCAATAAACTTTAGAGTTCACTCAGGACAGCAACAGGGTTGTGCAGCACAAAACCTACACTTTCCTTTACGTTTGCAAGGCAAAGCACCCTAACCAGAATTCAAGCCAGGGGAGCCCAGGTTTACAGAAGCACTGAACACATTAACTTCAAATTATTTCATCTAGATTCACCCTGCCCCCATTCCCAAGAACTATGGGTACTGAATATTAATAAAGAGATCGCTCACATAAAACTATATTTAACTGCATGCTACCTTTTGGATCAACATGCAAGAAACACTGGTTGTGGCCTGCATGTTGGAACAGAGGACATATGCGAGGAAGTATTTTTTTCACTCCAACAGTATGAAACCATGGATCTAAGACTCACCCTTAAAATGTTACACTTCCCTAAATTCAGAATAGTTCAGTAATTTCTTAGGGTGACCTTCCCTTTCCTCAGTCCACAGAGACCTGTGGATTTGAAAATACACGGCTACGTTTTTTTAAAAGATGTAATGAACAAATTGTATGTTTAAATAGATTGTCTTAATGTCACCACACAATATCAATCCTCCGCCCTTTTGCAAATCTTTTTTCTCTGTATAATGAAACATTCTTCCAAATATCAGTGGATAAAAAAAGCTGCTGGACAATGATGTTGAAATACAGCAGGGCTGAGACAGGACATTTAAAGAATCATTTAGCAAACAGAAAGAGTAACACAGAATATAATTCTGACTCAAAAAAAACCCCAAACCCCCAAAGAAATGATCACCTACTTCTGTGAAGGAGAAAAGTACCAAACGCTATAGTTCTCAATGCAAGAGGCAAGCTCTGAAGACACAAGCCATGCCGCTACCAGAGGAAGCCAGTGGCATACTCTGCGTCTGGTACCTGCATCGACACAGCATTCCCAGCCAACTCACTTTTCATCTAAGCTGCCTTTGGAGAAACTAGACACCATAAAAACCTCAGTCATCCTGTAACCTGGCACACCATCAAAGCCTCCTAACACACAATTACTGTGCTTCACGCCTTTAGACTTTTTTCCTTTGACTAAACAAAACCCCCACAATGGAATAAGACACTTTCCAAGAGAAATTGTGTTTGACAGAAGATCAATGATGCAGAGGTGTTGGAGGGGAAAAAAAGCCAGTGCTGTTTTGTGTACACCTCCAAGCTTATTAATGGCTTGCTGCTAAAGCTAGATGCCCCTGCCCATCAGATCAGTATTTGATATTATTACTGAACTCAGAAGTCTGAGGTCTTCTTTAATCACATTAAGGAGTTTGCAATTGCTTACGCAATACAGCAACTTTATTATGGTGCCTGTAGTTATCCAGCCATTCACCTAGGTTTTTGCCTTGTCAGCAATAACACTCCATGAAAACGCAGTGAAATTTGACTCACCACGTCAGAAACGCAAACTACATATAAATATGAATAACCTACCAAGTAAGCACCCAGCTGCTGCTTTAATGCATTAGCACATGTATAGTTATGCACATGCCTAAAAGGAACTGCCATAAACCTCTATAAAGAAACAAATAAGCTCTTGTGAGTGAAGAGAAAACCATAAGCCTGCCCAGAAATCTGAATCCTGCTAGTCACTTTCAAGGCTCAAGCCAGCATGACAAAGCCTTTTCAAGAAAGGGTTCCTTGTCAGGGAGTGAATCTGAAAGAGACACACTTTATATTCACCTCTCAGGAGACCATGGCTTTTTTAAGCAAACTGTAAGGGAAGGGGGAGCAACAAATAATAATTGGCCAAAAGATTAAATAAATAAAATTAAAACTCCTTTCGATCTCCTGTCATCTAGGCTTGTCTGCATCTCCCTTTAAAACCTGTAAACAACTGCTCTGTGAACTGCTAAACTAGGGGAGTCCAGTGTCCCAGCATTTGTGTCCTCTCAATGCTTTAAGTCTTTTTATGTAGGTCCTATGCTACTTCACCTCTGGACAATAGACAGCGTGGACTGAGATCACTCCAGAGATACAGATGCTGCTTAGTCAGTTTCTTGCATCTAAATGACAGAGTAGGCAAATTCTGTCCGACTGTCCTTCCCCAAGATAACTGAAGCCAATCACCTTTAAATGGATACCTTCTCTGTCAACATACTCAGCACATCAGGGAGCAGACTGACCAGAGAAGCCTCCTTTTCCACCGAACCGCAGCCTGTCCCTGTCCTCCCGCCTGACACCTACCCTCCATCCTGATCCCCATCTCAATCAGTTTGCCAGAAACCAAAACATATGAACTGTTCAAACCGGGCATTTTTAAGCACTTCAGAAACAAGTTCTCCTGTGCAGATCAAAAGGGCACAGTGCATGCCAGATGGTGCACTGGTCTCCTTCCTCACTATAGCAGAAGGACCGCATTGAAAAGGACCGAGTCCTTCCAGCGGTACCGCAAAGGCAGCTCACCGTTCACTGCCTTGAGGCTCCCGCTAATGCCATCGCTGTGCTGCCGCTTCTGTGCGTTCTTGAACTCCTTCAGAGATAAATAAAGGACCTTCCGTACCACCCTCTCCTCTGACCAGGGAATCCCATCGCTGTCATCCTAAAGAAGACGGAAATGGAAAGGAGACATTAGTTGCATGCATCTGAAACAAAAACCAGAACAAACAAAACCCAAAAGCCTAGGGCTATATAGATTATTTTTAATTAAAAAAAAAAAAAAGCTTAAGAAAAATACTGTGTAACAAAATGCAACCTAAACTTGATCAGCTCTACCAGAGAACAAAAACATGACTATTATCAAATCAGAGCATTAGTCCCTCTAATCCTTTATCCTGCAAGTGATCCTACTGATCCTGCAGTAGCTGTGTACCAGGTGTTAGACAGGAGGTGAAACTTATTTGTTAAAATCCTCATAATGAATCCCTTACAGAGAAATTTATCACAGCCAGGAAGTGCTCTCCCAGATAATTAAGGGGTGGGGGAACCACTAAATTGAACGTTGCAGCAATTTAAGAGGTAAGTTTTGTGAACCAACTGCTGTTGTTGCCACTTTGGCCTTTGTTTGCGCCTCTTGGCTCAGGATTTTTTTTTCCCTCTGGTTTAGCGATTTGCATTTATTGCAGCATTACAATGAAGTTGTATATTGTTATCAATGAAGTTATTCTGAATTTATCCAAGTGTAAAGCCAAGTGGAATTTTGCCCACAGGGCATATGCTTTCTGCTTTATTTTTAGGAGACAAATGCAATATTGTCAAAAGGAATACTAGTGTATGTCATATTTAGTACTTGCTTTAGTTAAAAGATTAATTCCCTGGAAAAGCATTTCCCTAAAGCCTTTAGCATTCAAATAAATTAAGTCAGCAAATTGATATAAAGACATAAGCAAGATCAGGTAAGTCATCATATTTTCATAAGTCCTATAATTGTCTCAGGGCCTTTAAAAACTACTATTTGAGCATTCTTGCCCTTGAATTCTTCATGGGCTACATCACTGCCAAGCAAAAAGATTAACATTTCTAGGCAGGCCTCATTTAGGTAAGTGTACCACAGCATACTGCCACACTGCAATAGAAACCCCAAAAGCCCCACTGGCGATCCCCACTAGGAGGTAGGGGAGTTTATACCATCCCGCGTGTCAAAGAAGTGACCAATACCATCAACTTCATTCACCCATTGATAGCTTTTTCTTCACTCTTCTAGTGAGATATTGGCATTCAGCTGCTGAACTGTGATCAATAACATTCCGCCCCTGCCCCCAAAAAAAAAAAAATTTGTATGACAAATTACCTGAGGGGAGCGGGGGGGAAGGAAAGGGAAAAAAAAAAAAGCACAACACAATGAGTGCAGTGAAAGCAGCCAGCATTTTGGCAGCAGGATGTGCATTTCACACGAGGGATAAGCTACTGTACTTTGAAGAAGGCTGAGCTATGCCCAGGGAGCTTTAGAGCACAGGCAGCTCTGGGCCAAGAAAGCAAACTTTGTAACCCAACACCCACAGCAACCAAAAAAGAAAAAAAAAAATCTCCAGGCAAGCATTTTAAAAGGACTAGTACATCCAGTTATTTTGTCAACAGAGGTTTAGACAAACAACTCTGGCTTACCATTTTGCTGCCAACGCAACTTCAGCCCTAACCAGAAGCGACACTAAACACGGGAGGGCTGCAGCCTGCTCGATTTTAACAAAGCTTGCCCAAAGACGCCCCATTTACGTTCCCAACGACACGGGCCTGTCGGGACATTATGCTTTTCTGTTTTCACAGAAACTACTTATTAAATCCTCAAGAGAATCACGCTCAGTTAGGAAACAGCCATAAGCACCTCCAGCACCTGTCTGTGTTACAGGCACAGGACCGCAGACACCGCTCATTCCCTTCACTGGCAGTTGTATGAATTCCTCGTATAACGGGCAGCAAACGTGAGGAGACAACAGAGCCCTCTGGCCAGGCACACTGCTCCTGACCCTGAAACCTAGACAAGTTACACAGAAACCCGAACAAGAGGCAACAAAACCACCACCCTGTATTTTTATATACTTTAAGCCAGGCATACACAAGGCGTGTGTGTGTGTAATGACTGAGCCCAGTTAACGTAAGGCCTACTCAGAGACATGCCGCTTTCCTTAGCCCCTGTCAGCCCGAGTCCTCCGTCCTGTGAAACACCAGGCCCGTCCCAACACCACAAACAAATCCCGTCTTCCACCAGACCCCACAGTCCCGAGGAGCTGGAAGTTGCACGAAAACACCCATCGGTTCCCAATCCCACTGGCCCTTTTATCCCTCCTAAAAATGCAGGGGAAAAAAAAAATAAAAACAAAGAAATGAATCCCACTTAAATCCACTTTGTCGCGACAGCTCACTGCAAGGAGCACATGGCAGTGCTCGCCGTTTCTGCAGCGACAGGGCGAAACCCGCTGACAGGATTGATCTTTAAATCGGCACGTGCCAACCCGGCGGCCGACTGCAGCGGGTGAGTGACCGCTGGCAGGTACAACGCTGGCGACAGTCCCTCCTGCAGGAGGGAAGGAGATGACGGCCACGCACCAGAGGCCTCTCAGGTCCAGGCCACCCTCTCGGGGTTTTTCTGTGAAGGGCCTGAAGTCATCTCCCTCTCCCCAGACAACGTGCCGGACACGCGAAAGGATGGCGTGCAACCCGGCACCCTGTTTTCTGAGGGACAACGACACCGAGATGTCTTTCTGGTGCCAGCTGGAGGCTCCAGCCCTGCTGCAGGAGATGCTCCTGCCTCCCCACCGGTCTGGGGGCTGCGTGGGCCATGGTGACGCCAGGGAAGAGACCGGTCCTAGGAAGCGGGAACAAAGACCTCCCTCAGCAGCCCCCGAAGCGGCACAGCAACACTTCATGCTCAACTCGTGGAGCTGTACGCCTCAAGGTGAACTGTATTGGCTTCACCCCCCCTCCATAACAGCAGCACTCTCAACAGAAACACGCACAGGGGAGTCTCTCCACACCACAGCTCCCACTAGCCCCGATGTGCCGAGGCTGCAGTCACCATCCTGCCTACGCTGCTCTCTTTGTGGGCTTTCCCCACGGCCTGCCACTCAGCTTGGGGGGGGGGGGGAAAGGACCTCAAGTTCCCCAACACCGTGTTATCCAAGGTCAGCAAAATAAGGGGCTAAGCCGCTGCCAGCATCCACGTTCACGCGGCTCCATATGCAGGAGCAATAAAAAGGTTTCACAATCGTCGACGGCATCTTCCCCCGAGCCTGCGGCACAAAAGCAGCCGCAAGCCGGAGAGCAGCTGACTCGGAGCCCAGCTGAGCTGCCGGCAGCTCCAGCTCCCGACACATTTAACCATAATTACATGGGTCAGATTGTCTCTGCCTCGTCAGGCCGGTGGAGGGAGAGCCGCCGCACGCCCCGCTCTGCGCTCACGCTGCCAGCGACCGGAAGAGTTACCGGACTTCGGCAAAACAACACGCGCACACCCAGAACTGGTTGGAAATAGCCTCAAGTGAAAGCCCTGAGGAATTTCATCTATGTAACTTGTCAAAAACAAAGAAAAAAACCCAAACAATAACCCAACCAACAACAACAACAAAAAAACCAGCAAAAAAACCTCAAAGGGACTGACTTGATCTCTGCCTTGAAATATTTCCACAGGGAGAGAAATTTGATAATGGATGGCTCTTGAGGCTGGCAGAGAGGGGTATAGTATCATCCAACAGCTGGAACTTGAATTCAGAAAAACGTAAGACAGAATTAAAGAACAATTTCTGCAACTGTGCAAGTAATTAGCCATTGAAACGACTTACAGGGAACTAATGGATTGTCCATTATCGATTTGGACCCAAAAAAGGACTGAATAACATCTTAAACTGTAGGTTCAACCCAGAGCCTTCACTGTGCAGGTCAGCCGAGATGATTTCTGCCTCCCAATCTGACATTAAGACTAGCTTATAAACTCAGTAAAAAAGTAACAGACGCAAACAACCAGGGAAGCCCTGGAGCAGAATTAAGAAACAGAACTGCATCATTTCCTTTAAACTGCTAAAAATTTTAATCATGCCACCTTCTTTGTTATGTTGTTTCGGGGAACCACGTCTTGTACATTTATATCTGAACTTCAGCTACCGGGGCAGCCAAGCAACAGTTCAACAAGTTCAGTCCAAGGGGACAGGGCAGAGGAGCACAACCTCCGCGTACCTACGCGGTACGTCCCTGCACAGGACGTTACCTGGTGGAGAGCAAAGCAGCTCTCTTTTGTGCTACCTGGCTGGCAGCTTGCTTTCAGCTCTACGCTTGTAGAGATGATGTTTGTAGAACAGTGCAACAGGCTACTGCCACATACTGCTGATTTGGAAAGAAATATATATACACACACGTGTGTGTGCATATGTGGGGTTTTGCTAGGTGCATATTAAATGTGTATTATACGTTAAATATACAATACCTATATTAATGTGTGTATAGAAACTAAAATATATACATATTAACATCATGCATACATAAATATAAGTGTATATATAGATAATGCACGTCAGTATATAACGTGTATATATTTGCAGTGAAATCAAAATGTGCACCACCTGTACCTTTCACCATTCATCTACAGCTTAGGTGCTTGTTGACTGCAGTTCAGCGGCCTAGCTTGCACATGTGGCCTGCACACAGCCTTCCTACTTCTGAAGTTATACTGAAATCCTTAAAAAAACCAAAAAAAAACCCCCAAACAAACAAAAAAAAACGCAACAAAACAAAAAACCACAAAGCAGGCAGAAGCAAGAGGCAGGCTTCACGCCACCTCCTGGGTAGGTGAAACGTCAGCCCGAAGTAGCAGACGCTGCTGCGTGCTGCTTTGCTCCACAAGCAGCAGCAGAATTATACTCGTACGCATGACTCGAGCTTCTCCGTTCATTCATCGCCAGATACGGCATTCTTCAGCCTGGCCTGGCCTTGCCTTAAGCAAACAGGAGTCACAGTTCATGGGGTAAAACAGAGCTGGAACAAGGGAGAATGCATGCAGCACTCCATGCTATTTGTTTTACTTCTATGTAAATACTTTAACAGCAGTGATGGTTTTATTTGAAAAGTCAGGACTTTGTAAGGTACAAAGATACTTATAAGCATGTGTGTTATGACTCAGTGTGGCTGGCGGGTTTCCAGCTCTCTCTTTGGGTCTTTCCCAAGCACGCATCTCCTGACCCCATTCTTCATGCCAGGTTGCAGAAAGCAAAACAACAAAACACAAACCCCCTCTTTTTTCTTTTTCCAGCATTGCAGCCAACGCTCGGTTAAAATCACTGTGGCACCCAATGCCCTAAATGAATATGCTTTCATGGTTCAACAGCCCCCAGAGAGTCTTTCCCGCAGATGTAAGAAGGTCATTTTGAAGCAATGGGAAAAATAAACCACAAGCTTCTACCCTTTCCTCAAGGATATTTTTGAAGGAGAACCATTTCAAAGGGTGGTTTTTCCTGTGTTTAGTTAGCAACAAAACAAAAATCTGTCTTTTGCATGAAAAACAGACAACACATTTTCAGAGATCATATAAATTACTTTTCAGCCGAAGGACCAAAATGGAAATGTTTGTTTACTAGACTCAAGACCTGCAACAGATTTTTGCCTTTTGGCTGTATATTATCAATGGAAAACAGTTATACCTGTTTTTCTCTAAAACCCAAACCTAAGAGAAATTGGTGGAAAACCTAGATACGCCTTCCAAGTCTGAAAGAGATCTTCTGTGCAGTCTTGGGGGAGTTACCACCACTAAGCGCAATTAGCGTGCTTATTCATTTACAAAGCCCACTTCCTCGGTATACATATGGCATGGCATGAACCTCATGAGAAAGTGCAAAGTCTTACTACTCTAGCAACACACATACTTCCCCCGTTGCATTAGCAGAGGTCTCCATTGTACCGCAAAGTCCCATCAACCTTCTCGCCACCCCGAACGCACATCGTACTCGCAGACGAAAACCCCGGCACTGGCCCATCGGTGCAAACTCCCTCTCCACGTAACTTGCAGGAGCAAGTGGGCTGTTCCACAACCAGATGGAAGAAGCTCTTCTCGGCAGAAACTCCTAGCAAAAGTTTGAACTTCCAGGGTAACGAGTTGAAACCAGACTCTAGAATATTCAACTGAAGCTATATAAATAAAGATTTTTGGCTCCTTCTGGCAGCTATCGTGCTGCTTGGACGTCTTGCAGCCAAACACAGCATCGTGCAAACTGGATATACCCATATATACCCACGGTAATATCCTGGCAGTCTTTTGCTCACTATCAAGGTCCCTCCACTCCCTTCTCCTCCGAGAATAAAGTTCACACTTATTTAATATTTAACCTTTTAATCAAGTTTAACTATCCAGAGAGGATGTAGCAGTTTCTCATTTAAAACAAACTGCTTATATTCAGTGAGAAAAAATAAAACCTCATGAATGGCTTAAGTTGATGAAGATTGATACGGCTTGGAGACTTTATAGTACAGTGACTCATGCCTTCTGGAAAATGTAATCTGTTCTGTCTAGTTTAGGAAAATAGGTCATGTTTTAAAAATGTGCTAACTAACATGAAGAAAGGGGAAATTTTCTTTATTAATGGTTCTGTTACAGCATTTAAGTGTATCTGGTAATTATAGCGACTTTTTCCCTCATACTTCCAGAAAACTTCCCCAAGGAACTCGTGTTACGTTACAGCTCCTGACTAGCAGAACCAATGTTAACACAGCAAAGAAATGATGGAGGAAAATAAAAATCTCTCTTCTTCCTGCTTTAGCACTTCTCCTACAGCTTTCATCCCCTGCACTCTCCCGTTCGTTTGGGCTCGTTCACCACCTCCTGCTGCACTGGGGACTGTGTTTCCTCCTTTCAGACCAAATTCTTCTAAGAGCAGCAGCACGGGAGAGAAATGCTCTGGGTTTTGGGTCACTAAAGACCTCAGGCACTTTTGAGCCCAGTGAGCTTCAACCTGCTCTTGCAAAAATACATTAGGGTAGAAAAGTTACCATTGAAATTTCCAAACAGAAGTCACTAGTGTCTTCATACAGGCTCCCAGAATTGAGGCATAAAAAAATAATTCCTAACTTTATCTTAGGCCCAATAGTGAAATATTTAAAAATAGTGGGTTCATGTGTTAATTGGTTCTTTTACATAAACTCAGAGGCCTTGGCAATGTTTCTGCACCTCTAGAAAACTACTACTCAATACGAAACTAGCGAAAGCTTACAAGACATCAACTGTTTCCCGTGTTGGTCTGCCAAGAAAAACACTTTAAAAAAAAAAAAAAGGCTAAACCCAAACAAATTCAGAGTAAAGCCAGGTCTAAAGTTTCCTAATTTATCAGCTTACAGCAGGACTTCAACTCGACAGCAGTTGACTACAGAGCTACGACTTTCTTAGGCCAGACCAGGAATCTAATCAACCATTTTGCAACCAGAGTGCCAGAGTTTTGGGCTCTGATGAGAGCTGGCAGCATGCAGAAGCAAGCCACAAAAAGCCAAGGGTAGCAGAGTGCTGGAAGAAGAAAGAGGTGTGAAGGTACAAGGTGATTATTCAGACTGAGGGAGCGGTTTTCATAACCAGCTTAAGCAAATTCACCTGCCACCACGTGGGATGCACCTGCCCCAACCCTGATGCCAGCACTAGCCTTTATGCGGCCGTTTGACCAGTTTGATTGGGGAAAAGACTCAAAAATCTCACCCCATGACAAGAAAAATGATTGCTTTCAGCCAAATCAGCTCCCTTATTACTAACCACATGGCAATATAGGAGCTACGGCTGAGGCAGAGAGAAAGGCAGGATTGCCCCTTTTAGCAGCAACCCACACTTGGAGGCATGCAACCCTACCACTGCACCAAACCACGACAGTCACTGTAAGGAAGGGAGAGCATCGCAGACAGTATTCAGGAAATTAAAACCACTTGGCTGTAATGGAACTATTGTAAACCCCAAATATCTCACTGCATTCAGATTACCCATAACCCACCTCTGCCCCTTTTTTCCACGATGAATTATTTACTTTAGGGGAGTGAAAGGGAAATATGGGGGGGGAGAATATCTGTTAGAGGGACAGGACCTGCAACACTTTTGGTAGGTCCCAGCCTGACAAGGTACCATCTTCTGTTTGACCATCACTTGTAGCCAATTTATGCCTGAGCAAAACCTCTGACTTGCTAAATAGGTTCCTTACTTGGTGCTCTCTTCAAAAAAAGGGAATGCCTCCTAAATCGCACATTGAATTATCTTTGAAAGGGTATGCTGTATACTGATACATGCCTCCCAGGCAGAAATCAAAATAATATAAGCATCATTTCCCACATAGGTGAACAGGTCTAAATCCATCTTAAAAGAAAAACAAACAAACTGACCTGATGGGGAACACTCACGCTGCACGTCTTCACTTCTCTGAAACACCATGAAATAATGTATACTTATCTTTGATTACAGACTACTAAAAAACTACAGCTGAAATTGGATTAGAAACTTCTGCTGAAAAACAATTTATTGCATAACACAACTCTGACAGCCTGGGTTTCTGGCCACCAACTGAGCCTTTATAAAAATCTGCTGGGCAGCTGCCAAATCAGCTCTTTGAGTCTTGGCATGTCCGACATCTGAGACAGTAGTCAAGGCAGCCACATGTCCTGTGCCATCCCCAGCCCTGCACTTTTACAGTTAAATGGTATGGTCAAAGAACAGAGTAGTATGAGCCATTAAACACACAAAGGTAAAAAATCTCCTGCAGCTGTGGATCTGACAACTCTGATCACGCTACAGAAGACCAAGAGCCACAGCAGGATTTTTTCCTTTTTCAGGATCTGGTATTAATTTGAACATAAAAGTAGCTTATTAAGAAGAGGGAAAAAGAGAAGTGAGAAATGGTAGCGAGCTCCAAAAAACCTCTGCACTCCTAGCTGAAAATCACTGCCATTTATAAATTTCACATTCCAAATATCCTTACTCCGTCTCCAGTTCTAATTAAAACTCTCCACCAAGTACACTTCAGATAGACACATAAAACCCAGTACGCACAAAGAGTATTCAGCAGCTCAAGATAATTACATTCAAATATATTCTAATTAATTTCATTTTGATTAATTTCATATTTTTATAAGGTGTTCAAGCTCCAGTATGCAACCATACGAATACAGTCCACTAAAAAGCATTTTCTACAGTTTAAATGTCTGTTAGTAAGACCTACAGATGTGAAGTTTAATATGGCTAATCCAATCCTGCTGCATATTACTGATTATCTTAAGACCTTTTTCCACCCTCAGACAGAAAGCCTGATCCTTTACTTGAAAAATACTAACCACTTTTGCACGCCATAGTGTCACGGTAGTAGGGAAAAGAGAAGGACATGACTGGTGTGTTATAAATTTGCCTTCAATATTTCTATGGGAATTTAAGGAGATCTAATTTTTTGGCATCTCAGAGTGTCTGAAAGGTCAGTGGTACCAATATTTTAGAGAAGCTGGAGTACCGTTGATGTGTTTAGCATCTACCCTCACAAATACAACAGGTCAGCACTTATGTTCGGTACCTGGATGATGAAGCCTTGCCTATAACAGGAAAAGATCTGCTCATCTATCTGCTTTCTAGGAGTGTAGTAGTATATACCAGCAAAAACGTGCATTTGCCAGTATAAAACTTATATTGCTCCCTCAGTGAAATAAATACACTAGCCCAAAGCCTACACAGTTCAGCGACATTAATATAGCTGTACCCATCAGGAATGTGACGCCTTCACAGGCTTGAGGCTGGGGACGGAGGTCCCCTTGTGGACGCTGGAAGGTCACCATATCCCTGCTGGATGACCCTGCACCAAGCAGAGCGGCTCACTCACTCCCATTTAAACCTTTCCAGTATGAATGGGTTGGGCTGGTTTAAAGAGATGAAACAGGAGGTCCTGGCTCACCTGACTCACTTGGCTGGCACTGAAGTAGAGCACGCTTACGTGAGTAGCTCCACCGCCAAACCCCTGCAAGAAGACCATGGCCAGCAGCAGGGCAAGCAGCACTGCCGAAGCCAGGGCATGGCAAACTCTACCTGCAGGGTAACCTGCACGGTGACAGACCTGCAAGTTTGCGTAGATCTGACCCAAAGCAGGTCTGGGTGATGCAGGAAGTCCCTCACCTTAGCTTGGAAATGTTTAACTTGGTGTCCTGCTCTTCCATGTCAGTCTGCAGGATGCCCCTCACTCAGGCAGTCACCAGGTTTAAAAGAAGATTTAAAAAAGGAAGAAAACAACTAACCCATCTTGTCAGTCTTTAAACCCAGGAGGGGTAGTGACAGAGCCAAACGTGCTGAACCTATTGCTGGGAAATCTCAGGATATCAGGGCCCCAATCAATTTTACTGAACTGGATGGGGAACTAAATCAGTTGTATTGACACAGGCTCCTGGGATGGACATGCTGATACTGTGCTAAGAGCATGACATGTCAATTTTGCTTGATGTACTATCCAAAAAGTGAGATTTTTATCAGACACTTTTTGTCCTTGTTTACATTCCCAACTGGCAGAATATCCGTTAAAGCTGGGCAGGGGATGAGTATCTATTGGAGCTGGAAGAAGCAAACTAAATCTGTACTGTTCGCTCGTAAGCCAATTAAAGAAGACATATGAGGAGACTCTAAAGATACTCTGAATGTATTTTCAGGTCACTTTAGTTACATCAGCAAATTTTCTGCACGAAGATAAGCGATATAATCAGTGAAAACCTACGCTCTAAAGCTTTACTAAGCTCACCCTTCAGTATTAAATGTATCTGACTTCCAAAATACTACCCAGCAAACAAGTGATGGTATTTTAGTAGCACAGGGAAGCAAATAATAAAACTGGCATTTGCTCTGTGAGGCAATCACTCAGTAACAAATCAGATGAATGCATCCCAGTCACTTCCCAGAAGGCCCACAAAACATTTTTCCAAATAACCAGTGCCAGAGGAGGGTAAAGACCATTACCTGGAATTGAAGTTGCAGCTCAGGGTACCAAAGTCAAGAATTTCAGATGGAGCTAGGCTGAAGCACTGCTCTGCCACACACAAGGTTCAGTTCTTGCTACAATTTAAAAGACGAGGGAGAAGGAAGAGCTAATGGCTACCAGCAGCTCTTTAAGATCTGGCCTGATTTGTGAAGCCACATTACCTCTCCCTGGAATGGTTAAATTAAGAAGATAACAGGCAGCTGAGAGGTTTTGTGGGGAAAGGGGTCGGGGGGAGTTGCTTCTTATAGAGATAGCAGGCTTTCCTAATTGCACAGAATGATTTTTAACACACAGGTGTTTCACAACAACAGGATCTGTGTTAAACAGATAAGGAAAAAACATAATCAAGTTTCAACCTTTCCATGATCTTTTCCTTTTCCCCTTTTTTTTTTTTTAAACCAACAAGTCTGCACGAGAACTTTCAACATAACGGCACAATCATTTTCCCTTCGCTTTTGGGGGTTTCTCGGCACGCAGCACCGGGGCAGGGGTGATGGGCAGGCAGGGGGCCAGGTGCCCACACCGGCACAGCTCGTACAACCAGGGGTCTGCAGAGAACGAGCCCCTCCGCTCCCCAGAACTGTTTGGGTTAGCAGTCAATTCCCTCATCCCTCCTCCACTCCCTGATCAATGGCAACATTCAAACTTTACTGAAGATATTAGAAGCACATCAAAGACAACCATTAAGCTTTTAAGTGCACTAATTGACATTTTAGCACTTACAAATCAATCTATGTGTTCTATCACTCAATTTAAGAGACTTGCTTCCCCGCCTGGTAAGAGTTCTCCATGTTTTTAGCGGGCAGAGGGGGATTTTCAAAGCTATTTTTTTCCTCAGACAGGATTTTAGAGAATTCAAATTACAAATATAATGCACTTCAAAAAGTAACACGTTTCACAAATTTAAGAGCTCTTCCATAAAAGCTGTAAATGGCATCACAGCTATAACTCACAGGCTTCTAAGCTCAAATGAATTCTGCAGCTGTTACAGCACGTCGAAGCCAAATCATTGTTACCTTCACACCACCACAACTGAAAACCCCAGCTATGATATTACAAACTGCATGGTGCTACATGAAAAAGGGGAGGGGGGGAAAAAAAAGAAGGAAAGAAAGAAAAAGAACCCCTGGGTGATTTTGCAGCTCCTTCTTTCTTCCTTCACAAAGCTAGCATAAAACAGACACTAAAACTGCGAGTGACTGCTTTAGGTCTTCCTACAGTGACTATCCCACAACAGGATCCAGAGAAGCATTTCAGAACAACCCCCCATGGATGCTGTAAAATCAGAGGATACAGCACTTCTCTCCCCAGGTACGGTGACTTACAGCAGACGAGCCGCTACTCGGCAGCCAAGCCCAGCCTCTGATTGCAGAAGAGCATCTCAATGACAGCAGGTCTGGACCCTTCTTCTATTACTGTCACATACCAACATGTTCACCTTCTGTTCTGTTAGAGAAATCCTCATTCAGTCCCAATATTTAAAGCAACAAGAAAGATCAAATTAAATTCTCAGGGTTTTAAGCCGTTCAGTTCATTGCTAGATCTATTTTAGGGTCTGAGGCTGCCAGCCACCCCCACAGAATCTGCGCGCTAAACAAGGCTTTTGACAGGCTTGTTTATGCCTTCTGCAGCAATCAAAGGCAAAACATTACAAATCAAAGAACCAGGAGACAAATACAGTACTCTGCATAACAGAAACCTCAAAAAGCTAGCCAGCAGCAAACCTGCTGCTCACCAAGCCTACAGAGCAATACGAGATAACGCAGGGAAAATGAAATGGATAGTTAAGTAAGAACAGGCTTGTGCTATATGTATGCAAACATCTGCAGGCAGGACCTCTGAAGCACACATCCATCAAAAGAAGCGGATGCAGAATCGCAAGACAAGATTATTCATTTTCTCCAAAAGTACCATGGGGGAAAGGTCATAATTTAAGAATTCCAGTTTACAGATTGCAGGGGACTTTAGATTTTTACTGGTATCGGAAAAACACCCAAGAAAACAAGCGGGCATGGACAACGTACAATATTTCTGTGGCTGGGGTTTAAATGGAAATGCAAAGACTGCATTTTGGGACCTAGCCAGTTACCTCCAGTCCACGCCTTTCCTTAGAGAAAGCAAAAATCACTTTTCTGTTCAATTCTTCCCTATGTTGAACACGTGATAAGGATGGGGTCAGTTTTACTCAGTGACACACACTGTGAACTGCATTGCCCATACTTCAGCAAACCCACCACATCAGGAAAGCATCCAAGATGTACGTTAAAATTACACCCAGAAGAAATTTAGTGGTACGCCTTTGCTACTGTGTTCCTTTAAACCTTTCACCTCTTAAACTGCGAGTTCAATGTCAGATTATAAACATCATAAAAGCTCATAAAACCCAATCATAAAACTGCCAGCTCATTTCAAGATTATTTGCTCTTAGCCTTGCAAAAACATCGTGAGCAGTACGAGAATGGCATCATCTCTCTGCAAACCCCGACCCCTCTTCGTTTGCATCAAGCTAAGGTCACTGCAGTCATCCCGCTCACGTCGCTCTGTCACTGCAATCATCCCGTTCACGTCGCTCCCTTACCTTGGAGGTGGACCTTCGCAGGTGAGCGTCACAGCACCTCACCCGCCTGCTAAACCATCCCGAGCAACATCCCCGACACCAGCTTCTGATTCAATCACCTGCTACCTCACCTTCCTCTTGCAAAACCTAGCTTTGCGTGTTACCAGCACAACTGACAGAGACACGAAAACCTCCTGCAACGGCAGCAAGGAGCAAATGCCAAGTTAGGATTTCAGGGCATCTCTATGGGCTCCTCCACCCCACACAGCGGTATCTACCGACCTCCAGCCTTTCCAGGGGCTGCTGCCCAGAGAGTAGGCAGAAGCACAGGCTGACAGATACCTCCCCACACACGATTAGCATCAGGTGCCTGTTGTTAGCCTTACCCTGCAGTAGGAAAAGAGGCAGCATTTCGTTATTTGGGCTGGGTTTCCTGCATGACCGGCCACATCATTTCACCTCTCTCTAGGGAAAAGAATGTGGGCTAGATGGAAGCGGCCTGTTAGCTTCTCTGTGGAAAGGGATGGTTTTAGTGAAATGAAATTGTCGTGGGTGTCCAGGTAGAGCAGAGCTTAACAACAGGTTTATGCCAAAACATTCCAGGAACTGGCTAAATCGTACCTAGCATAACGTCAGGCAATGCCACAGTGAAGTAACGGTTTTGAAGGCAGACTGTGATCGAGTCTGTGATTTGTAGGACAGACCATACCCACCCCACCTACGATAAACTCAACCCAGTCCTCACACTTCCAAGCACACACCAAACCACTCTGGCTTTCAGCTTTGCTGTGCACTTGCAGAAGGCAAAACAGGGTAGCCAGAAAAGGGGAAGAAAGGAAGGAAAAGAAAAAAAAAAGGGGGAGACAAAACCAAAGACTGGATTAGAGAGCAGCAGTACATTTTTAGGCATGGATCAGCTCTTGCAGTCTCTTGGCAAATGAGGTAGCAGCAGAGAATCATCCAGGCAAGTTTAGAAGCTGTGTTTGTGTTTATTTTAATTTGCAGCCTATTGATTTTACTGTTTTGTGAGCTCACTCATGAGTAATATTGGAACTGGAGGCTGAATGCAATGATGGACTGGGCAAGGCAGATACACGCAGCCGAAGAGAGCATCTCCTCTGCCGCCAGCCTCTGCTCCCAGCAAAACAAGCAGCCTGGCTGCAGCCCAGCACCACTCCTGTGACGCTGCACGCAGGCAAAAGATTAACCATCCATCATCACAGTCCACTGCAGTTCCTTATCAAATCTCCCTGACAGATACAAGGAGGAGGGACAGACTAGTTACGATTACACTCCCTGTTGTGGGCAGGCACAAACTTGGTAGCTCGATTTTGCTGCTGGCGTGGTCTTAGAGGCACCGGGCACGTGATTACATCCAGTCACATTACACAAATGCAACAGCCTCTGAGAGCGGCAGCTCCAACAGGACGCAGGGATGGAGCTACGTATGCCTTGGGAGAGCAGATCGTGCTGAATCCTAATTAAATTTAAAAAAAAAAAAAAAAAAAAAGGTGTGACTCGTTTAAATGCTTTTGCATTGCTAGATGACCTACTCCTCCCCGCAGCTCCTGCATCCTAGCCATTGCAAGTCGCTGCATACAGATGTAGCAGCAATGGTACGGCTTAATCAGTCAATGTTTTCACAACACATATTTCAAATATTAAGCACTTATTGAAGACTTAGAAGTTACTGTGTAAATATTTGTATTATATTATACTGCTAACGCTTCCTTGCCAACTGTGGAATTTTAAATCTATCTCGTCTGATAAAGCTTTATTTACATATCACGCTGCTCTCGATACTCAACAAAGTGAACTGACTAAATTTACACCAACTCCATTCAAGGAGTACATGTCAGGAAAGAGCAATTCAATGATTTTTTGTCTCTGGTATGTGACTAAACTAAACCACAGGCAGTCACAAGGCTTGTTTTGGGTTGATGTTAACTGTTTTCACTAGGCAACAACGTTCACGGAGAAAGCACTGCAGAAATGCACTACGCTCTTAAAATATCCCACAACCAGCATGTTCTACACGGAGAGCTATACACTCCCAACACAGAGTCTTATAGTAAGTCTCTGCTCAAAATTTGGGAAGCCGGTGGTGCCCACAGACCTTACATCCACAGTGCTGCTGTGGTCTGCTTTAGCCCTCTGAAGCGCTCCCAGGAGTCAAGGATGCCCCCAGGCAGCTGAATAGCCCCAGGGGTACGAGAGCTATTTCCCCAGGGGAAAGACAGGATTTCATCCACCCCTTCGACCTGGAGGCAAGCGGAGTTTGTCACTCATTTATTTGGGTCAGATGATCACCTCCCACTATTTTACAAGAGGAAGGCCGTGAGAAGCTGCTAATGCTCAGACAAGCAGCTAATGCTTGGGAAAACATCATCAAGATGCAACCAGCAGCAAACGCAAACACCATTCTTAGTCCCAGACAAAGCACCTTATGTGGAAAAAAAAATAAGAGCCACCAAAACGCGGTGAAGTTTTTCACTGTTTCTGAAAAAGACAACAGCTTTAAATGGGCTGTTTTTCCACACATGCATTAGGAAATACTCACTGTGCAAACCCTTTTTTCCTGCCCCTCTCATCCTCCCCCCCAAAAAACCCTAAAAAGCAAAAAGGAGACTTGTGAGACTCCATATCCACTCCAACAGTTGATACCAAGTTCATCATCACATCAGCTTTGAAAAATCTGTGCATCTAAAGCACCTGCTGTATTGAAGAAAACCCTGTACTGCGATAATCTGTTTACTCACTGAATCCAACTCGCAGATTTATTCTTTATTTTACATACTGAATGAATATTTACTCTCCAATGAATTTAGTTAGACTTGCACAATCATATGCTGAAAAGGGAAAAAAAATGGAGTTGAAGTCGCATGCTACCTTTCGACAGCTCTGCCAGCTGGAAATATGCCATCAATTGTCTGTTCGGTACGTGACACGAAAGCAGAGGAGCCTCCTTAATAGAAATTCACTCAGTTTCACCATGTTTACTTCAGGTTTAAGAAAATGGCCATGAAGAAGATAGATTAAATATTTTTCCTTTTACAAATATCCTGCTGCCTTATTTTGTAACAATCTTTTAGCCTCATACCAAATTTATGACATTTCTAATTTAAAACGTTATGGAAATTGGAAGAACAAAGCAGAAATGGAAATATTAGCAGAATTTTCCTTCGTTTCAAAATCCAAACAGTATCATACTAACTAAAAAAAGTATGTCCAAGCATTCTGTATGTGTTACCACCAAGCTATGCATTCATTAAATATATGAGCATTTCTGCTCTGGAGAAATATGTCCCGCTTCCACAGAAAGTCAAAGACGTACATAAACAAATAGCAGAAAGCAACAATTTTTGTCAGTCAGCTTATTCAAGAAAACTAAAAGTCAGTATGTGGCACTTTTGCACAAGACTTTCCCCTACCTTTTGCTATGCACAGGAAAGTACAGACAGATGTACACACAAAGAAATACATCATACATATTGCCCAGGAGTTTCAGTGTCTCAGGCTTCAGGCTGCTGAGCTCAATCTCACTATCACTCACAGCCCTGTGACAGTGGGCCAATTTACTAGCCCCAGCCTACTACAGATAAATAAACAAGCAGCACGTTGTTCACAGACATCTGTCTTATTTTTTTTTCATCCTTACCACTCAAGAAATGCTACTAATACAACAATTACTTAACCATATAAATCTGAGGTTAATAAAAAGACCGTGCTTTGAGTGACAATATCTACTTTGCCATCGCAGAACTAACTCTTTATTCCCTATAAATAAATGTTATTATCCGGGAATTGAACTCTTGAGTGGTGAACTAGTAGCTTGCTTTCTTAGAGGCATCAATACATTAAGTGCTTTGCATTATGGGCAGATCAACTGCCCATTCACTAAGAAAGGTTACCAAAGTGATGCTGTAATCTCATTTAGCTCCCCCAGTGTTTACTTTCTACAGCCAGTCTTGGATTGCACTGAAAAAACATGGGCGAGAATAAAGCTGGGACATTCAAATGTGGAAAAGGAAGAGAAAATATTTACCTCCTAGGCTAGAGACCCTTTTGCTCCAGCTACCTCACCAAAAAGGTATGGTGCCAAAAGTATGAAGAGGTAGAAGTGATTTACAGATCAGAAGCATTTTGAAAGGTAGATGAGAAAGAAGGAAAATTAAAATGCTGCAAAGTAACTTAATTGTTAAACAATCTAGAGCATTTTACAGCAGATCTCATTGGGTAAAAACTCAGATCCATGACCAAAAATACACACATAAGATCAAGGCAATGAAAAGGAGGACAAAAAGGCATAAACCACAAAGTTTGAAACCAGTCATTCCCTTTGATCCTTTTTTTTCTCTATTTCTGCCCTGTAACTCTCACCAGGGATGGCAATCGGGGAAGATGCCCACAGAAAAACCTGCTTCCTGTAATAATAAAACCCCTCATTCCTGTTGCAGAATGGGTTTCTGACCTGAAAACTGCTGGCACTTGGAAAATGGAGAGGGAAAAAGAATAGCTCAAAATTCACCTCCAGAAGGACTGAGAGGGAAGGGTAGTGAGAGGAAAACAAACAAACAAGGTTACTGGTGCAAAAAGAACATACTTTGCCTCAGCCAGGTAAGAAACATGAAATACTAATGAAAACAAAAGGGTAAGGGAACCAGGACAAAAAATTTGGCAGTGAGAGAAGGCTGACCCGAGCCTTCGGTTTAGGCAAAACACCGACCCGGGGAACAATTTTTACCTTTGGACAATAACCAGCCTTTAGTGCACAGTGCACTGCAAGTGGAGGCCCGCTGAGCTGAGCGGGGAAGAGGGGGAGAGCGAGGCTGGATGAAAGACCATCACAGCGCTGGGAAACCCAAGGCATACATCTGAGCATGCAGAACCAAGTTTAACAAATGAAGTGTTCACAGACGTCAAAGTATTTAAAATTACGACGTTGCATACAGTAAGCCACTGCTGAACACCATGTCCAGTTTCACCCACAAATTAATCATTTTTACGTGGACTTTCCAGAAGCTAATGTGTGCTTGCCTACCTCTGCTGAAATCACCCCTTTGCTTTGTGTTGCAGACATACATAACTAGAAACACGGCTGGTCCAGGATAAGCAGTCAAGGACACAGCACCATCTCTGACGCAGATGGCACCACCATCAGGTTCTATAATAAATCTTATTTTAATTTCAAAAACAGTTTTAAGATCCCGGACACGTTAATTAACTGGGACTAGGCAATGCCCAGGGAGAGGGACCCATCCGCTGCAGCTGCAGGCGTCAGCATCTGCACAAGAGCATCCAGCACACGGGGTGGGAGCACCGTGAACGGGCCAAAGCTCAGGAGAGGATCGGCAGCCACCCAGACAGTGGGGTGAATTTATGACAGCGACTGGCACAGCCAGCGGTACTTGGTGTGGGTGCTCATGCTCACATCGTAGAGCTGCCACGGCCAGGGAAGGAGGGAAGGACAGACGTTGAAACAGGAGTCCAGAAAAGGGGGCTCCCAAGTTGTCCCCCTGACAGGGGATGGAGGGTGGTGGGACTGCAGCTGGAGCGGTGGTCCGGGACCAGGATGGGGAGACATCAAGCACAGAGGGATATCGGGAAGAAGACGACCCATGTGGCTGTAGAAAAGGTTCCCACCGTTTTCCTCCATGACGCATCTCACGGGTTCATTCTCTCAACTTTATGCTACGACATTTCTCTACTTGAAAGAGAGGAAAAGAGAAAGCATATTTCTGCTTGAGCTGAAACTCAAGTTGCTAAACCACCTTGGGAGCAGGTCACCGAGATTTCACTTCTCGGGAACAGAGACTTGCTCATCCCCTCATGCCTTCACACAAATTCCCCAGCAAACCGCAAGCTCCAAGGGCCACCGTGTCCAAAAGGCCACCGCGTCCAAGCGCCAGAAACCCATCCCACTCCCCAGCCCCAATGCTGCTCCGCTCCCAAGGCCAGTCAAGATGGGGCAAGGAAGAGACAAGCGGCAGGACACCCATCCCGCCGGAGCACCCGCTGTCGGGGAGGGGGATGCACACAAACCTGCCCTACACCCAGACGAGCCCACCTGCAGGGATGTCCGAGCCGGCATGGAGGAAAACAGCCCAGAAAGGAGGAGACAAATTGGCTTCACGCGCTTTTTGCTTTGTTTTCCCCCCTCTCCCTCTTATCTCTATTGCTACATGTAGCTGAAATAAAACCATTACGGAAGTTCGAAAGCAAAATCAATTAGTAAATGGAATGAGCATCTCTCCATTTCAGTCAAGCATCTTACAGGGCCCAGCTGCTGCTTTTAAGCAATAAAAGCGGGGCTGTTTGTTTAATTACTCGTTTATCAGAATCAGGCTTGGGTGCTGCTCTGGAAACATGGGCACCCTCTTGTCCGCCGGCACGGAACAGGTAGGGCGATGCTCTCGGAGCAGCTTCCCCGGCTGCTGCACCAAGCAAAAGATTATCTTGCACACCGTGTTCACAGACATAAATTTGACTTAATTAAAACAAGTTGCTCCGTGCACAGCTGAATTAATGAGACCTGACTGCGTGTGGACCGATGTGCTCAGCTCCCCTGGCACCGTGCTCCCCACTGGCCAGCACGCAGCACCCGGTGGCCAGCTGGTGGCCACTGGTCCTCTGGGATTCCCTCCCGCTCCTCAGGAGTTACCTTTGAGAATCCTACCCCTCTTTCCAATTTCCTTGAGATCAGCCAATGGATTAGGAACCTTCCGGCGAAGGGCAGAAGGATGATGGGAGTGCACCAGTCTGCTCCCCCTGCCCAGTGCCCTCTTCCCTTTGACGCATCCTCACCTTCCTCCTCCTCGCGCCAGGTAGCACAAGCATGGCCCAAACCCTTGTGCTGGCTGTCAGCTCCCCGGGCCCTCCACCAGCTTTCCTCCTCTCTAAAAGAGCACACCGGATTTCTGCTCATTTACTTCCAGTCTCCACCAAGAACAGTATTCGAGACGGCGATGAAGCAACTTGCGCTTTGCCATAATCTTCCCAGATTTTCTGGCAACAGCTTGGCAGGCAACTACCAGCATTACGCTTCCAGGAAGGAGGAGGAAACAGAGGGAGAGGGGCAAAGCATGTAATTGCTAGAAAAGTCACAAAACTGGTGAAAGGACAGCAGATCATCTAGTCCATTCTTGGCATTATCTCGCCCCTACAGCACAGATGCTTGGTCCAGCCCAAAATACTCCAAGAGCGCAACTGCAGACCATACCTGCAACTGTCTACCCTTGCAAATATCTGCAAACTAAGTCAGAGATGTTACAATTCTATGAACGCAGCCCACAAATTTCCAATAGATTTACCTCCTTTTTGGTGTATATGTCTCTAAATGCAACTCATGGCTGTTGCTTTTTCACTTTTGGCTCCCATAAGGTCCGGCTTTCTTTTCCTTCTCAACAGAAGGGGAGAATACAACTTTTAAAATATTAGGCCAAGTTTATGAGCACAGCGGCCAAATCTTACAAATCAAGTATTTAAAAACAGATGCTCCTCTTTCAAATGTTTCCTGCATATTCTGACATTGCCTTCCTCACCTTTATGGACAAAGAGAGCATGTGTTAGGGGCATCTCAGTCCATTTAAGAGGGCATACGCTTAGGTCTGGGTTAACAAATCTTTCACATGTATTTCTTCATGAACTAGAAACTGGGGAAGGACGCTACCATTCCCGTAAGCAATCCAAGACTTTCAATTTAATTATTTTTTTTCTTCATGTCAGTGAATTCTAAGATTTCATATCAATCAGGACTGCATAACTCAGTTTCTAACATAACACAATAACTATGAATTAAGACACACAGATAGACTAACACTGGTCTGCTTCTTCTCCATCTCTCTGTCAGAAGAATACTTTTTTTTCCTTAATAAACTGAACAAACAAAAAAATCCATCACAACAATGATATCCACTTTAAAACGCATCACAGTTCTGAGGTCAAAGAAACAGGACAATTAGAGAGAGGGGCTCTGCAGTGTATTGTCGAATCCAGATGGAACTGAAAATTAAATCAAAACACCAGAACATCTGTAAGGTAGAGTTCATAAATACTATACATAAAGGGACTGGTGTCCATTCTGTCTTGTGACCACTGTCACAGTCAAGTTTCATCTCATATACTTTTGACACAGACTGAGCTCCCTCCCGACGCAGCTGTATGGAAAACGTCTTCCCTTCTTATTCACTGCAAGGAACCAGCAACTTGTTTCTCACGCTCTTAGCTGAAGGAACCTTCGAGACAAATCTCCACATATGTCTGTCTGATTTTGTAAAGGTTTTTAACTCATTTAAGTAAAAGTGGCAATGAAGATGTGGCAGCACAGGCTACAGCCTCACCTACCAAACCACCACCACCACCTATTTTGGGCATCCCCAGAATGCTCATATTCCAGTTGCTCGCCCAGGCTGAAACCCACGCTGCTGCATCCTCACGCATTTTGTTTTCTTTCACGTATTTACACCTCTGCTGCTAGGTTAAAGCCAGAGCAGGCAACGCCTATCCGTGTTGAAATCACACCTTCGTGTTTTTACACAGACACACATCATTACAAATGCAATCAAGTCAAAAAACGCAGGTACAACACCCCAACCTCTCGTCTAAAGAGAACTGTAAATCAGCCCCTGTAATCAACCTTGCGTTTAGGAAAACACTTTGTCGGATCCCATCTAGGCTTGCCTGGAACCGCGGGGACTCTTCAGCCCCAGCACGAAGGCTGGAGCACGGTGGTTGCCTCTCGCAGGTGGATGAAAACCAGACAGGGTACAGAGCCGCTCAGGATGGGCCAAGGTATGCAAAAGTGGAGCTGGAGCTGCAGGAGCAGCGAGAAGAATGATGGAGGGTAGGCACACGTCTGCAAATCTGATTAACGTTCCTGCCCCCGTTAATAGTAACGCAAAGAGATTTCTCACTGTGGAAACAACGTGGTTAGAAACGGAGGAGCCTGGGAAGTTAAGAACCAATTTAGGGATTTTGCAGTGTGGTTTCGACAGTTCTCTACTACCTTACTGCTGAATGATCACTGGCACTGCTAGAATAACAGACAGACAGATAAAAACAGAAGTCCGTAAGTAGGGTGCAACGAATTCTGTGTTATTACATTTTAATTCACCTGCAAATCCTTACACATGGTATAAAAATAAAAAACTCACAGACACATCAGCTACCACACACATACACTAATCACCTTAACAGCTCGGGGGGGATGTTTTTCAGCCTCTTAAAATTAGAAGGCATATACATCCAAAAAGATGCACAGTATAAAATTATAGACTCTGGAAATCAAAGGCAGAAGTCAGGGAGATTTTCATCAGTTGAGGATTTCACTGAGAAGCATATCTAATGTCAGGGGAAGTGGATACTGTGGGTATACTTAAGTATTTCAGCAGAAAGTCAGGCTGAAGGGCAAAGTTAAAAAACTATACTCCTCTAAATATACACTTGCTACTCAGTAGTAACAGAGCGGAGTTTAAGGAATAATAAAAAAAAAAAAAAAGGCAGTAAAGAATTAAGAGGATATCAAATGCATGTTATCTGCCCAGTAACCAAACTGGGGAGGAAAGAGCCTGTTACAAACACTGCGTTCAGAAGAAGGCATTCAAGAAGCCAGGCAGAACTACGGGACCCGCACACCCGCGTAAGTGCGTGCGCATCCAGGAGGACCCGCTGATTGCAACACGCTGTATCTTAATTACTCCTGACAGCGTCTATCATACGGCTGTACGCGTTCGCATCCGAGAGCGGCGTTTCCTCTAGGTCTGCATGGGAAGCGAGAGGGGCAGAGAGGAGTTCAGCTCAGGCAAAGCTGCTAAAGCTTTTTTGTCTTGGCAAGTATGACTTTATCAAGCGAACTTCGTTACATACGATTACTGCCACTGGAAATCCCATGCGCTTTAGCACTTGTAAGACCTCTAGGTGTTGGCAAGGAAACACAGAAGGATGTACAAGATTAAAACCAGAGCTGGAAGTTGAAAATTGCTTTTTTGAGTCCCTTGCATATTTTTTTCCCTTTGTTTAGCTGATCCAGAGCTGCAGTCCGCAGGGGAAAAAAAAAGAAGTGTTGGCATTTTCTTCGCAGGCTTAATTTCCCTTTATGGTATCCTTCCTTTCATTCAGCTGTTCCACAGGAGTTACTCTTATGTCTGGCAAGCTAAGACCTATAAACTTTGTCCAAAACTACACTTCTAAAGCCGACTGGTGCCAGAATCCAGCTTTATTTCTACAACAACTTTACTATTCCTACTTTTTTTATTTTAAACCTAGCCTTTACATCGAACTACTTGCTGGAAATATAAGAGTATTTCCAAAGAGGATACATTTCATCTCGAGGCCTTTCTTCACCAATCCACCAAATTAGGTAACTTATTATGAGGAATTAACCAGAAAAGCATGGTCAGCTAGAGGTCTGGGTTAAAAGGAAAGACATCTGGAATCTGTCTGGTTCTTCTAGAAGTATTCTGAATTTCCCCCCAGGCTTCAGTACCTCCAGACACTGCTTTATTAAAAATAGTACAAATCAATCCTTAAATTTCTTTACCTTCCCTCAAGCGTTTTCTGCAATGGCATAATGCCACAAGAAGGTCCCCAGGAACTCCCACTCAAAATGTTTCTGTCAGCAAGTCAGAGGGGCCGGTAACTGCGTAGGTCGTGGACACCAGAGATCCCAGCAGGTCGGCTGGGAGGTGGTGGCACTGCTACACGTTACAGCACGGAGGGTGAAACTCACAAACTGACGTGTAACTGTCCCCCAAGCCAGACCACAACAGGTAATGGGGAAAATCCCATTAAATACCATATTTCCCCTGGAAAGATTGGTTTGTCTTGATTTTTACAAATACTTTCATAACTGATCCGTGAAACAGAAAATACAGGAAAAGATTCTTTTGTAAAAGAAATCTAGCTTTGGATGGTGGAAGCATTTGAAAAAAAACTGCAGTATTTGCAACCAACACATTCTATATTTGACACTAGAAGGAACAAAATAATCTACCTAATGCCCCTGCCTTAATTAGCTGGAAAGAGAAAAGGTGATAAAAAGATTTTAATTTCAATCTAGTGACCCACAGCTTATGGCCCGCAGCCAGATCCAGCTAACCAGAAAGGTTACTCATTTTGGGCACCATAGTACGTGCCCTCTTTGACAGCAGCCCACGGAACAAGCAGGACAAATACATTTGGCTTATTACTAAAAAAATCTTGGGGATGCATTGTTTAAGATCACAAATACTTTCAAATTTTAATTTCTTTTTTGTTTTCTACAAAAACTTTGTTCAAACATTCACAACATTGTATCTATCCGTGACACATACACTTTAGATCATTTTTTCATTCCCAAAGAGATAAACTCTGTAGATAACTACTTTTCACTCAACCTGAAAGTGGTGGTCTGTGTCTTTAAGTCCAAAAAAAAAAACCTTCCACCCCAAATAATGAAGCTAAACCTTTCCATTCAATTCTCCTTTCACCACAGCTGCTTCTCTTATCACTCCAGCTGTACTTTCCTCAGAGCTGCAACATGATGCTCACGTCTGGAAGAGTTTAGAAATATTTATTTTTTAACACAGGGGTTTGGTGGTTTTTTCCCAATAGACATAAAAATACCAGGCTGGAATTATCCTTTACATCCTTCTTCCAAAACACTAGTTGTAGATGAAACACTGATTGCCAAATAGCTCTTTGTATTTTATAAATTTTCAAGACCAAAATCTCGGCCTGAGAAGGCTAAAAGACTGCAGAACTTTATCAGGCAGTTTCTACAGCCACCAAAAACCAGTGAGCTACAGGTAATTTTTTTTATTATTAAACAATTTTATCCATGCTCAGTAAGTTTCTGTGACAGAAAATTCACTACAGGCCTAATGTTGCTAAAATGTATTTAGAGTAAATAAAAGAAAAAAACACCGCAGCTGAAAAAGTTGGGAAACCAGTCACAATTTCTACTAGGCTTCAGAGGCTATGGGGCACTTAGCATTTAAGTTGAGACAAACATTTCAAGAATCCTAAGGAAGGAATACAGAACGTAATGGCAGTAATTTACATTTTGGAGTTAAAAGAAAGAAGGCATGCATGTTACACAGAGGGAAAACACAAAGAAAGAATTACTTCAACAGCTATGAAAATCCCTTGGGAAAATAGTATTTCAGTTTGAATGTGTTTCTTCCTATTTCTTTCCCCTTCTGGAAAGAATTACTACTTTTTTTTTTTTTTTTTTAACAAGTATACACATATAATATACACGTATGAACTGCATTTAAAATTGTTCAATAAAATTACTACATTAAAGAAACCACACACATTTCCAAGAGAATCAAGAAAGACAGACAGACCCTGTTCTCACAAACCAGAAATACTGCCAGATACACAGGATTGCCCAAAGTCACAGAACAAAGAAAACTCACGCAGATGAGCAACATGTGGCAAACCTTTAATCAGCCATTTTTTCTATGCATGCTAACACCAGCAAAAGCCAGCACCAGGAATGTCAATATTTCATGGAGCAGAACAAAACCAGCCCTGACAGCACGGGGGCATCTCACAGTGCCAGCAAACCGCAGCACTGCACAAGCCAAAGAAGAAACACCTTTGAAAATCAAAAACATAAAGCATCTTGGACGATGCGTTCAGATGATCTGGGATCTAAAATAAAATAAAATAAAAAATATTCGATTCTATTGTAATTCAAACAAACTAATGGCAGGCAGTCATCCCTTACATAGCAGAGTGCCTACAGAAGACATTTATTGAGACACAGAGAGAGACCTGGCTTGCCAGAAGAATTCGTTCGGCTCTTTCTCCCAAAGGAGGCGGACACCAGGAGTCCCTCAAGCACAAAGTGACAGGCTGCAGGTAACTCATCCTCTTTCCCAAGGGTCCTGCCACCCCTCGCCTGCGCCGTGATGGGACACCCACCCACCGTGCGCGCTTCCAGCAGAAGGCCTGGAGGGATGCTGGGGACCGATGCCTCGTCTTTGTCTGCGTGACGGTTTCTCTCTCCTGCCATCTGGCCGGATCCGCTAACACAAACGCAGAAACGCAGCCCCTCGCCTTCTTTCTTCCCACCAGACAGGCGCCCATCAGACGATGGGACGCGTCCATTTGAGAGGTGCAACCCCTACCCCAAACCGAAAGGCAGGCTGGGGAGGGAGGGCGGCCACCCACGCCCTCCCCAACCACGCGGTGGCACGCGGCGGCCAGAACCTCACGAATCCCCGACTCAAGTCCCCTGGTGTAGACGTGGCACGCGCCCAGCGGCTCGCGGAGCCACCTCCGAAGAACCGGGCTTGCTTCACGGGGCTCGGCGGGGTACAAACCTGCAAGTCGGTTTGCAGCTGGGTTCGCCGCCCCTCCGCACCCGAGACCCTCCCCAGGAAGGATCGGGCACCGCAGTCTCCCCGTCAGCTTCAGGAGAGCAAGACCAGCTCGCAGCCCACCAGCGTACTGGTCCTTCTTACTGGGGGCACGCCGCGTACCTCCTCAGTCAGCTGCGCAACGGAGAGCCAAGACGCATGCTGCTAATTCAGGTTACACAGAGAAGTGGCTTTAGAAAGGACCGATTTTCCTGCCTCCCCAAAGTCCACAGAAAAATGGGGGGGTGGGGAAAGTACTTCATAGACAGAAAAAAAAAAAAGAAAAACATACAGGCAAGGGAGGGAGGTATCTGTAGCCAAACATGAGTCAAACTGGCCATGATGATAGAGAGAAGCATTTCATAAAGCCGCTGCTGGAACTTTTATTGTACTTTCAAAAATTCTCCTAAGGGCAAGGCTTTGTTCAGTTTTTGCTCATTAGATTTCTGCAGTTTCTCCCCTATATTGGGCTATTTGACGTTATAGGTTGCTCTAATGCACACAGACGCACCAGCCCTGCACCAGAAACCTGAAAGGAGCTGCAAGATCAACAGCCTAAATCATTTCTTGTGCTGCGGCTTTGTTCTCTCCTTTTACCTCTGATCCGGCAAATTAAATTCTGTTTAACCTAAGAGTCGATATTGTTACTGATTTGCATGCACTTATTACAGACACATATGTGGATTGTCTGAGAGTGAACATTTTTCAGAGCGATCTGATGAAGATTAAAGTAATTTACTTGATAAATGCATAAACATAAACTTTAAAAAAATATTTAAAAGCACATTCCACTGTCAAAGCCTTCCTATTCTTTAGATTCTAATCTACGTATTTAAGCATTAAGTAGACCTGCATTTTCAGACTCGTTTTCACTTTCCTCCTTCCCTCTGCACACTCTCAGCCATACTAAATTTCTCGGCGAGAGCTTCTGCTGCCCATTAACAGCTCGGAGCACAAGATCACAGAGCTACCACAGCCATTTTAGATGGTCCAAAATCCAAAGATAGAGCTCAGAAAAACCCAGGGACCTTGATTAAGAAAAAATGGCTTAACGTGCATTTTGAGCTTTTGTTTGTCTATTTTAATGAACAGTGTGTTGCAGGGGATGAAGACTGATTTATAAAGAGCTACGGATGTTCCTGCACAGAAGGCAATCAGTTCCCAGTTTAATTATTCACCGTGAAAATAAAATTCCCTTTAACCATTTCAAACATTGCCTTTTAGTTTGACTCAAATGCCTCCATGCCTCCTTGCGTTGTGTTTGCCCCTGCCCTGGTTAAAGGATCATGTCAGAAGTCTTGCTGGAGCTGCAAGAGAAGCAGGACGACCTATTGCACAGCAAGGTTAAATACAGCAGCGCTCCATTTACTCCTTCTGTACGGCTTATTATGTTGCACACTTCTGCCATTTAATTTCTACCCATACGTAAGTGGCTTACGCATTCCTTCATTAAACCCACCTGCCTACACCTCACAAGCATTCTACCTCTTCATCTCAATCTCTTCAATTCCACCCCCCCAACTACTTAAAAAAAAAAAAAATTTTTTTTTTTTTCCCCCTAGCCCTCTATTCATTGCATGATTCATTTCTGGCCAGCTTTTTATTCCATCAGTATTCTGAGAAGAGCAAAATTAAACCGTTTTAGAGCTGACGTCAGAGCACCAAATTCTGTAAGAACAACAGAGAAGTTTCAAAATTGTATTTCACTCCGTTCTGCACCATTTTATTTTATTTCTGTTTGACTATCAGCGCATGCTGTAACAGAACATGAAAAGGTTTGCGAGAGCCGGGCTGGGTGATGCCCGTATCTTTTTTCCTCAGTAGTTACAGTTAATTTATAACCCAGTAACGTGCATGTCTCGTTCAGATTATTCCTTCCAACGTGCATTACTCAAAAATTAATTTTATCTTCCAGCAAGCTGCCCATGGAGCCTACCGGGGCTGTATATCACAGAAGAGAGGAAGGAAGACACTTATTTGGTCTCTGGGCTACAGCTTGTAACTCCATGACCGAGGAATACAGCAACGGCACAGGCTGCCTGCAGATAAGAAGAAGAGCGGGGCGAGCTCCGAGCCGCTCCGAAACAGCCGTGCGTTATGGCAGATGGTCCCTCCGCTCCTCTTTGGACGAAGGCGGACGGCGTGGATCGGCGGACGGCTGGCAGGGAACGCCGGGATGCAGAGCCCCAGGCCAAAGGGGCCACGAGCTGTCGGGGGCTTGTCCATTTGATGGGGTCCAAGGCCCATTTATAACCTTAATCCCGCACAACTCTAAAGCAGGCAGGGTTGGTGTGTTGATTTTGGGTTTTGGGGTTTCTTTGTTTTGGTTTGGGTTTTTTGTGTTGGTTTTTTTTTTACGTAAATCTCTGTGTACACTCGCAGAGCTCTATAAATAAAAAAACATGTGCATTTATCTCCAATTAAACTCCTATGTAAATTTATATGCAAATCGAGTGCAACCCTCGGGCTCTCCTGGCAAGGCGCCAGTTCAGCCCCTGGCACCACAAAAGTTACGCCCCGCCGATGGGAGACCCGCCACGGTCGAGCTTGGCCGGGAGAAAGCAGGGACGGTTCCCACCCCGGGGAGAACGAAACCAGGGGATGGGGGGGTTTGCAGGTTTCAAAATCTCCGAACACGTCGCATCCACACCATCAGAAAAAGCGCACACGTCACTCGGTTGCAAGGGAAAACGCGAATGAACGTGTCATTTTGTGAAGAGCAGATTTCTTTCAAGCTCTTCTCCTCCCCTCCCCCTGGCTCTTCAACGCTTCACCCAAGCCTGCACAGTAGGAGCCCAAACCTTTTCATAGGCTCTGTATACAGGTGCAGTAACAACACCCCCCCCCAAAAAAAAACCCCAGGAAGACAAGCAGCCAGCTATAGGGGAAGGAATAAAAAAAAAAAAAAACCTAACCAGATTTCAAAAGCACATTAATCTGCTTGACAAGCCATGAACCACATCGCCGCTCTAATTAGAAGCAGAATCTGGGGAAGCAGAGGGAACACGGAGGTGCAAGCATTTATAACAAAAAAGGGACTTGTGATTTAATGACCTCCTCTGCTAGTTTAAAAATTAATGGGGCCAAATCAGATTAAAGCATTTTTAATACAAACCAGTCCGACATTTATCACTGGTGTTAACTGTAAGGTGGCTCCCCCATCATTTCAGCAGAATAAGAAATCCTGCTCCTTTTTCATCCAGGCCGGCTCCAAAATTAGTTCTTAAAGCTGCCTCGTACTTAAGTCGTTCCTGCCGTGGTTCAGTGCGTACCGCTGACTTTCGGTCTCAAATCCCAGCTATTTCGGATGACTCTTCCCTGTCTCGCTGTTCCAGGCACAACCTGGGAAGGGAGATGGGGAAACCCCAGCTCACCTTCAGACAGCGACGGCGATGCAGCCAGCTCTCTGCACACCTGCAGGTCAGAGGGGTTTTTTCCTCCTCCTCGCACCCCAGTGACCATCACCACTGCTTTTTGCTCTGAAGGGCTTGCTTTTTTTTGGGGGGGTTTTTTTTTTTGCATGCTTATTTTTAACCCAGGCCAATGCAACGTTCTGTTTCACAGAGCAGCCCAAGCAGTAGCTGTGCTGGTGCAAGTGGGAAACAGCAGACCCTGGGCTGGACGGACACGGTCAGCTGGAGGGAAGACGGACGGCTGGATACCATCCATCCACCCACCCTCGGGGTCACACCAAAGCCCCTCACACGCCGCCGGGCACTTCCTTCCATCAAAACCTACCTTTGATTTATACTTTGCCATTTCCCACCACCACCACAGAGAAAGGGAGGAAGCATAGCAAGCGATATCCTCCCGACGGGGGGGGGAAAAAAAAAAAAAAAAAAAATTTTTTTGAACGTGGCATTTCTGCAGTGCTTTGAAGGCAGAGTCAGCCTAGAGAGCTGCATGTGCCAAGAGCATGGGCTTCCACATTAAACCTTCCTGGGGGGGGGGGGGCCCCAAACCAAAACCAAACCCATCTTGCAAACACCGGTGGATGGCGAGGCAATGGCAAAGCCACCGTCACAGCGCGACAGTGCTCTCACTCCTCTCCTCCTGCCCTGTTGCTTTTGTTCGGTTTCAACGAGAAAAATTATGAAAGCAATCACCTGAACCTCACTCTTTCTCGCAAAAAATTATACACAAGTTATTCCTTAGAAAAGTAATTTACTAACACAGGAGTACAAAATACTGGGACAGTCAATTAAAATACTGAAAAAGTCAGCCAACTGCAAACAACAGTTAATTTCCTTTCAACAGGTATATAAAACCCCCTACGGTTTAAAGGCTAACGTCACAACTTTAAATAACTCTTTCAAACCAAGTTACCGAGACTGTAGAAAGGGACCTAGTTTATAAACTCAGGTGATTTATTTCTCAAGCGCATGAGATTTATATTTGCTTGCTTACTACCAAGGGTCAAATTTTCTTGAGGGATACGAGCCATTTAGAGAGAAATATTCTTAATTCAAAGCGTATCACGACTTGAGTTTTCTTTCTTACAGATGCACAGTGCCCATCAAAAAACGAGTTCCATAGAGGAGCTCTGAGCCATCGAATGAAAAACAGATTAGATCAATCCAACACACTCCCGGGGTGTACAAAGCCACTGACGAGAAACAAAAATGAACGCAACCCCTATCTGGTATTTCGCTCTCTCTGCCATCCAAGTATCGCTATGTCTCAAGCCAGGAGAGAAACCCCTCTCCCTGTCCCAGCGGTGGCACAGAGGGGACTCTGCTTCCCAAAAGGCAACGGACCTAAACCCACCCACCGCTCCCAGCACACCTGGACACCTCTGTGCAACCGCCTGCGCTGCATCTGTAAAGCACCAAAATTAAACCTACAAAAGCCTATTAAACAGCAGCAAGTAGTTAAGCTGCAGAAAAACAGCCCATTACGCCACCCCACTTAGCAGGTAAACAGTCTTATCTCTTCCACTACTTCCTTGGGAAAATATGCAAAGCTGGGAGAGGAGGAAAGCGTAGGGAGAGCAATTTCTGGCAGTGACAACTGTCAGAAGGAGCTCGGTCTGAAAAGAAAGGTAAAAAGCTTTTCCTCACTTGGACCTTAATGGCATGGAGGGCACTTCATGTTATATATTAAAGCAGCATCTATTTTTAAAAACCTAAGACTATAGTATCAGTACATACTGCCTCGGGGGTTACATCAATTTCCTGCTTATTAATTAATTGGCTTGTTAATACAACAATTTGCAGGCCTGTACTGCCTAGTGAGCTCAAGGAGCCTGTGTTCTCCCTGCCAAGATCAATGTGCATTAGTCTAAACCCTCTGATGCTGAGCAGACTCTGCTTCTGTCAAAGATAACTGAGAAGCGACATTAAATCTTAGAAACATCTGCTCAATATTGGAGGGACAAACGAACGACACGGTATAAAGTTTAACTCCAAAATGTGATCATTTAAAGGGTTGGATGAAACGCCACTTGCAAGTCTAGTACAAAAAATGAAACAAAAAACCTTACTTTGTCTGCCAGCAAAGCTATCAGTGAAATATAAAAACAAGAGATCTGTAACCATCTCGCAGGTCAGACATAAAAATCCCTATAGCTCCTGCACTCTCTCCAGTCTGGACCTCTAGATAACATGAACCTCACGTTACTGAAGTGTATCAGTAGAAAACACTCACCTGCCTGCAGTCTGAATACAAATAAACCATCTTTGAGGCACTTCCCCAACCCGCCAGCTTTGTTCTTTGGGTCACGTTAACACGAGCCCAATTAGGTCCTTTCACTGAGCACATATCAATTCCCAAATACTCATGGAAAAATTTAAGAGGCGTCAGGACGCAGCATATTTATGCATTGTTTGCCTCTCTGTTTTACAAGGGCTCGCATAATGAAGACTAAAGGGAAAAATTTAGCTCTGAAACCTCATCTCATGTAAAACGGGACTGCCTGCTAACAGCAGTTACGTGCTTCGGGAGCATGCAGACCACACGCTCCTCGCGCTACCCCGGCCTCCGCTTCATCCCTACGTTCAAATCTCAGCCCTGGGCCGATGCTGAGGCTTCGAGCCCTGAACCCATGCTGGAGATTTCCCACCTCCTCGCTTAACTCGCCCATTGGGCCTGACCCTGAGAAAAGCCCCAGCTCTGCACTTGCAAGCACGATGCCTAGCATCCTCCGCACAGCAGCCTCATCGCCGCCACACCACCGAGGCATGGCATTTCCAGAGGAAAGCTTCTGCTTCCCAAGCAATTTTCCAAACTGCATGAATGGGTGGGCTGAGGAGACACAAATCTGAATACAATCTTCCTACATGTACAAAAGTACGTCCACTCTTAACAAGAGTAATGGGCAGAGTATCAACACTGCCCTTTCTCTACTTGCATCGTTTTTCCAGCTCATTTCCGTAATGTACATTAACGTAACTTTCACAACACTGTGATATTTTTTATGTTTTACATATCGCCTCAAAGTAAAACTACTATCACTTCCCTACGTCTTTCAAAAGATACATTTAAATCAGTGCTCATGCTACTTAAATGAAGGAAAAATATTTTACTGGAGTGAAGCAAGATGCTAACAAAAAGGTCTGTATTTAATACAAGCAGCACACAGTCCACTGTCATGCTAAAACCACTCTTTTTTGGGGGTTGTTTCCCCCTCCCCGAATTTGAGCACCAGAGACGGCTCCCCCATAGCATGGCTAAAGTCGAGTGTCCTTAGCTTTTACCAACTTCTATCGATTCAAACTAGTCTCCCCCCACTGACAAATAAAACAAAATACCCAATAGCCTTCCAGAAATAAACACGTTTAAACTCCACTGGTTTTCAATTGTTGCTTGTAGCTGGGGTTTTTTTGTTTCCCATTAATTCATTCATTTACATAAACATCTTTGGAAGGAAAGCTTCCAGTGATGATAAAACTTATGGGTATGGTTTCATGCTTGACTTAAGCTGATCTGAAACCAGGCTGCTGCTGACAGTGGCACTCTTGCTCTCCACTAAATTATCCCTACATTTATTTGTAGCCAAATGTTGAGTATAAAGCAGGAAGGAGGGGCACGCTGCCAGCGAGGAGGGGAGAAGAGGATCTCAGGCTGGCTTACATCAATCGGGAAATCGCATCCCAAATCCTATATCACAATCCTTGCACCTTTTCCCTTTGGTCCCCCCACCCACGCACTGACCAGCACGAAACTCCAGACAACTCACACAGCACCTCCATGCTGCCTCTACTCATTTTATCTCCAGCAGCAGCCAGACATTTTCTAGGTCAAATCCTCAGGACCAAACTGCCGGAAAGGCGACATTGTTTTTCTCAAGGCCTTGGCTTTCGTAACCTGCAATTGCACAGGGAAAGTAGCACATGGGAAAATCCAGAGCTGGAGTACACGGGGCAGGCAGCCTTCCTCCGTCTGAGCCATCCTGAAGGGACACCTTGTCAAAAGGAAGAAATTTGGGAGGCTGGATATGGGTTGCACAACCATGTAACCGTTGAGAAAAACCTGACAAAGCAGCAGCATGTGCATGTATGTGTTAAAACACCTCTCTACAGATGCCTGTATATACATACAGTTATCTGCTCAACAGGCACATTTTCACATTATGGGAAAAAAAAAAAAACACCCAACCAAACACAACTGCAGCCTGCTATCAACATTTTCACCAACAGCAGAGCAGGAATTACAGTTATCAATTATCTACCAATCATCCAGCTTTTAACCCCAAACTTCTCCAACTCTGAACACACACACACACAAAAGCAGAGTGTTCTTTGCCATGAGAATCAAAATTTTAACTCACCATTTAAAAATTACTCAGTGGTGAATGAATTCCTTCTAACTGCGTGTTAAACTTTAGTCTCCAAAAGGTAATTTTATGGATGAGGCCAAAAATCACTTCTAATAAGAATTTCAAAGGGTATCACTGCAAAAATTAATTATTAAGTCAATGCACAGAAGCAGACAGTTTGTTTGGGTTTTTTTTACAATGTTTCTGTTATCTCCTTCTATATTAAAACACGGAACATTTAAAAAAATGTGTCGATTGTCCTTTCACTCTCTCTGGGCCAGTGCTCCACCAGACAGTGCAGGGACCAAACACAGTAGTTTTACTTTCACAGCACCAGAAGACGAGATGCTGGAGCTTTTTCACTACCTAACTGCTGAGGAGGTACTTCATCACAGCTGGGCCTGACCAGGTAACACGCTGCCAGTTAAGTGAACCGAACGGAAAGCATGAAACAAATGTTATTTTCAGATCCCTAATCTCTATCAACATTACACATTTCCTTAAAACTGTCCCCAAGACGCAAACAATTACTTGAACGCCATCGCACCACACTGCTGCGCAACAAGGCAGTGTTCATGGTAGGACAGGGCAGAAGAAAACCAGGTATACAGAGCTGCAAGGGAGTACAATAACAACCACCACCACATGGAACGAAGGAGAGTTAGTGCAACAGCATCGCATAATAAGACTAGCTACATAAGCATTTTCCAGGGTTTGGTTTGATAAAAATGTCATTCATCTATATACACTTTGTATATATTTACGTATTTTATATATATTTATATGAGATCTATATGAAATTATAAATGTGGTATATCACCAGTAAGTCCCTATGATATAACACTGCAATGGTAACAGCAGACAGTGTAAGATGGCCAACTGAAGAAAGGCCCCGAGGACATCTGGAGGAGGAGAAGGCTGTGGTCTTAGACATTCACCCAAGGACTACGGTCCACATGCACAGAACCGGGGCAGATACAGGGTGCACACACTCATGTGAGCTGCAAGCCGAGAGGACAGCGGCCAGCACTGTTAGCAGGGCATGGGAAAGTAATATTCCGCTGCCTTCCCGTAAAAATTCAGGGGGGAGAAGGGGTGGCACAAACCACTTGCCCTGCAACACAAACTTCATGTCACGGTTCCTTGGGGAAGGACAACAAAATGGAGCAGCATTGGAGCCCGTCTCAAATAAAACATGCTTGAGTGAGACTGAGCTGTATGAATTGGGTACCGTCCCCAAGGCCACGGCTCTTCAGCACGGACCGCCTGCACTCAGAGGAATGAAGCTCCAGTGCTTCAGCCTCACGGGTTTAACCCAGTCAGTGAGGAAAAGCACCATCCCCTGGCTGCCGCCTCCTCCTCCTCCCCAGCCATCACCACCTCCGATCCCAGCAGTTAACACAACCGCTTGTTAGCCCATGGAAGCCCAGACCTCTAAGACAAAAACAAGTATCCTGAAGAAGACGTGGTAATGCAACTGGAGACAAAGGGCTAAATCTCCAAGCCACAAGAAAGATGGGAAGAGAAACCATGCTGGCAGATGCAGCCCCTGCAGCAGGGCTAGAGGAGAGAGGGACAGAAGAAAGGAGCCAAATTGTTTTGCAGTCAGAGGGAATATACCCATAGCTATATACCACCATGAGAACTGATGCAGGGATTGCTTCAAGGATGTAAAACCCTACCAAAAGTCATCTGGGTCTCTACAGTGAGGATTACTAGGCATAAACTGCTTGGCAAAGTAAGAAGGCAAAATAAGGAAAAGCGAAAAATAGGCAACACTGACAACACATCTAACGGTGGATATTACCATATGCTCTGCCAAAATTATTGTTTGCAATCGGCTGGAGACAGTTCTTGCATGACTTGCCCTCTCCAACACATACATTGCAATTCCCTTTCCCCCACACCATAAACTAGGAGGGGAAAAGAAAAAAAAAAAGAGAGAAAAAAAAAATCACTCCAGTTGTTGTGTTTCAAACAGGGGATCCCAGTGGATTTGTGAAGCGAGCCAAGCTGTCCTTCAAGCATGAAGCAAGGGTTTAATCAAGTACAAGGTGTGCCAGCTTAGCGGAAGCCTCTCTCACAGAGATTACGTAAACTTTTTAAAACACTCATAGGAAAACACCTCAGAAGATTTAGAGGATTTGTAAGTTGAATGCCTGATGATACCCTGAAGGGAAGGAGGACTTAAAGATAAGATGTGGGCTTGACCTTACACAGAAGGCATCCTCCAGCAGAACAGAAACCACCCTATTCAAGGAAGAGCAAAGGCAACAGGATCCCCAACATTTTGCCATCGACTGCGATGAGTATCACCGAGAATTCAATTTCCTTGTGTGCTTATAACACAGAGAAGTACAGGCGTTTTAATTCACTCGATAAAGAGCGAAAGACATCACATCCGCTGCCCTGGGAATGAGCCCTCGTTAAACTCCCCTTCTTGAGCATGGCCAACCGATGCCTCCGCGCCTTGTGATGCAGGAGCTGCCAGGAGAAGCGCAGGCAGCCTTTCGGGGAGCCTGCCACAGCCAAACCATCTCCCAACCTGCCTCCCAGACAGTATTTATAACCAGAACACAGCATCTTAATGAAACGTTTTACCTTTCAAAATATGTAATGTTTTCTCAACATAGATGAACTGAAGTGTCAGGTGTTTCAGTGTCTAGTCTCCTGCCAAGACTGATTTGCGAACGCTCTACTTATTGAAGAGGCTCCAAAAAAAGGCTCTTTTAGGGCTGTCTTACTATACATCCAAATTCTCTTTAGACAATCAAAACAATGCAGGCAAAAACAGTATTCCTCACCTCAAATCTTAGACAACGCCCCCATGCTTTCCTTAAAGAAAAAAGCCTGAGCAAAAGTAGAAGCATGCACCAATCCAGAAGTCACAAAGGGTCAATCTTCAAGCAAATGAAGCAAAGCTGTATTTACAAAGTAACATGGAAACTAGGGATTTTAAAAATTACAGCAGATTGACCGCAACTATTAATAAAGTTTGTGTTGTGCCAACATTCCCCTTATAAAACTCTTATTTTCAGGGCTTACGTTCCACACCGAGCCCGTCGTTCAAGATTTCAGACCGCAGTGCATCTAGCAACAACATACTCAACTCCTGGGTATCAAAGAATAAAGAATAAATCTTTCCCAGTTCAAAAAATAATTAATAATCGTTAATTACTTTGTCTAAATGCCCAAATTTTCACAAATTAACTTAAGCTACAGTTGTTACAGATTTTCAGAGCTGGTTCAGGGCAAATTTGACCTCAAAATTAAGGTTTAGAAAAGCAAAATGTTTACTTTTGAAAGGGAAGGATTTTCATTGGAGGCTATACCTGCAGACCAGCTGTTGTGACACTACACTACTGGGCCAGCAGTGAACTGTTGAAAAGGTGAAAAAATACTTTTAGTCCATCTGGAAAGATACGTGAGAAGAAACAAGCAACATTACAAGAAATAATAAATGTCTTCCAGTATAATAATATGAGATAATTCTTGCTGTTTTCATAATTTTCTCTTAAAATACCTTAAAAATGAAAACATCTGTCATGTTCTGACAACATTACATGGAGGATTTATATTGTTAGATATACCAAATATACTCATTTTTAAAGAGGTATTTAGCAGGGACATGATATTTTCCCATTTAACATTTAATATTTTATCTAGCACCATCCATAAGGACATTTCTGAAATACTCAAATGGATTATTTTCCAAGTAGTTTTCCTTTCAGCCAGCATGCACTTATACGAGCTGTTGAAGTCAAAGAGCTGGAGCCTACACACAAAGACATTAACAAGTTGTAATAGTTCTTTGAGAAGTGCTGTATCAACCTGAGACATCCCGATACTTTTAAACCTGGCCTGCGCTTCTTCTAAATAACACACATGTACTGTAGCCTCTTGCAAAGAAAAAAAAAGAGAAGTTAAACACTAAGCTGGCAGGAGAAAACTGGAGAAAGAATGAGCGATTATAACACAGCTTTGAAGGGAAAGGGCTGAAGACAGATTCTGCTGAATTCCGTGAAAATTTTCAGAACTGGAAGCACTCGTTCAAGATGCAATATTAAAAAACAAACAAAAAAAACCCCATAAAAACCCACTAACCACCAAAGAAAAAAACAAAACACACAAACAAAAAAACCCTGCAAAACCAGACGACGACCCTTAACATGAGCATACACACATGACCTACACCAACTCAAGAAATGCCACGATAACCCCTTTTCATCCAAAACCACACCTGACTTATTCTGTGGGAAGTAACAGTTATTCACAAGCTCACGAGGTCCAACCTCCCTACGTGTACTTCCCGCCACGCACACCCCCTCTCCCCCAGCCGCGAGCGAGGTGGTGCGCACATGGACAGAAAGATTAATTCACTGAAACCTGGTTTGCATCACACGGATCTGAAGAGGCGGTGTGAGGGAACTCAGAAACCACAAACACTTTTTGTTGGGTGGTTTTTTTTTTTTTCTGAAAGGCATGCTGAAGCCTCCACTAAACCTCCCCGTTAACTTACCGAGAACATGTTTTGGAGTTTCCTTCTAACAGATTTGTGTGTTATACACAGTTCTTGCAGAAGTAGCCCGGGCTGCCTAATTCAAATGCAGAAGTCTGAATTTCCTTCACGTCCCACCACCAACCGCAAAATGTCCAAGGGCTCTCCAACATGCCAATGACGTGGAGTTCACTCTTTTTTTCATGCAAAGATTTTGCATTCTCTTCACTTCTTTTTTTCCCTTTCCACATTTCTGAGTAATTTGGGGCATATGAACAGCATACTTGAGAGGAACTCTGCTATTAAATAAAAAATGGAAATAAATATAAAAATTTAAGGTCTCTTCATTAAAGAAGCCCTAGGAATTCGAGCTATTTAGCTTCCCGAGAGATAAAAGAAATCTCCACCGTTTCAAATTGCAATTTGATGATACCGAACTCTCGCAGACATATCCTGAGGATTTATTCCTTTTGAAAGGGCCGTCACTGAACGTACCATCTAAACACTGACACTCAGAAGCCCCGCGGCGGCTCGGAGGCACGTCAGATTAATCCCGCGCCAAGGCGAGTGGCTATTCTCGCTCTCAAGGTGCAACAAGTCCTTTCTTGATCCCCAGCACAAATGCCCTCGCAGGCACCCGAGACGGTCCCTGGTAGGGTTTCGCTTCCGCGAAAAGGAGCTGCCACCGCTGCGACGGCGGCTGGAGGCAGACACAGCTTCAAAAGTCCCAGCCAAATTCAGCGCACTGTGCCCCTAATTACCGCTCTGTTTTCCTCCAGCTACATCCCCTTAGGGTTTGTTTTTCTGAAATCAAGAAGGCCGATGGAAACCTGTCTGATACAAAACCCTGTCCTGCCCGCGTTTCTGAACCATACCGAGCTGCCGCAGTAAAGCACGTATTGATAATTAAACGACGATAGGATTTCTGAAGCTGCCGCTTATCTGTTTAGATTTGGAGAGGCAGGAGCTTGCCTGCCTGCAACGGTCCGATGTGTTGCCTTTATCACTGGTCTCCAGGAAGGATGCATAAAAAACTTTAAAGTCATGCAGAAAGTCTTGCAGAGGCATTTCCAGCTTCAACGTTTCAGCTACAAGCGCTTGCTTTGTCTGTTCAAGTGAAAAATGATCCCTCATCCCCACAAGCTGACAAAACTATTTTTCTTATTTGTAGCTTTTGCTCCCTTCTCCCATCAAGTCTTGCACCTTTTCTTAAGCCCATGGGGTTTTGCAGCCAAGGACTTTTGCAGGATTCCTCCAAACCAGAAAAGAGGCTCTTTAGTAAATACCATTTATAAATCTAAATGACCCAAATTTACTTCTGGATAATGGAATTTTTATGTGTATATTTTTAGCGAGACTTCAGTCCTAGGATTAAGTTGAAATTTATGTAGGTAATTACCATCACTGGAGAAAAATACAGGATAATCCACGTATAACAGCTTCCTCTTGTAATTGTAAATACTGGCCACTGTATCATATCAAGAGCCGGCCACACAAGTGGATAACTTAACCGTTCCTGTACTCGCGCAGGATGTGCGCAAGGTGGTATTAATGAGGGAAAGGGCCTGACGTAGAGCTCACCAGACCAAATAACCTCCTGACCACACAAGTAGAAAATAATTAAAACAACGCACCGCTCTAATTTGGTTTTGGGGACCAGATGGTGGATGCTCAGGCAGCCGGTGGGTGAGACAGCGGCGATGCTGCGATGGGAGGGAAGAGGAAAGGTAGCCTAGCCCAGGTTCGGCATCTTTAAATACCCGAGAGGTGCCCTCCTGAGCACAAGACCTTGGAGCAGGAGGCTATTTCGCGGCAAGCCATTTCACTCGGGCACGCCAGCCGGGAGTCGGCTGCCTGTTCAAGTCAAGCCACAACGTCTTAAGTGGGGAGAGGAACGCATGTCCTACTCCAAATTGCTGCCTTTAGAGCCGAGTATTTAATAACATGCACGTAAGCACGACAAAGAGGCTGGAGGGTGGTTTTGAGGAAAAAAAAAAAAAATCCTCCTTCTGAAAGGCCACTTACAGTAGAAGAGCATCCCTCGAGCAGAGCAGGGGGGAGCGGGGTCAGGCGCAGGCTCTGTGCCGGGGCCGCATCGCCCCCCGTACCCGCTCCTGCAGGAGCTCCAAAGGCAGGGAGAGGAAATCAAAATGGTAGCGTGACCTTCACAGGCTACAGACAGCTTGAATGCAGTTTAACCCCAGCATTAAGGATGAAAGCCTCTGCTCATGAAAGGCAGGCATTAACTAATCTGCTTACCCGTAAAAAAAAAAAAAAAAAAAAAAGCCACGTACACACCGAAAAAACACACTGTGGTTTACAGTAAGCCTGCCAAGAATGTAGCAGCATAATCATAACAGAGTTTATTTCAACACATCATCGCAATCATGCTTAAACATTGTTCTTTGTACTGGAGCAGGGAGGCTGTCAGTTATCCCCTAACGCCTATCTGCAGAGGCGCAGAGGCTCCGACAGCTCCCACGCTCCATCCTTCCCTGCATTGTGCCTGGCCAGCGCCAGCCGACGTGCCTCCCGGAGCCTGCCCCGGCCCCCCTGCAGCAGTAATTGCAAGCAGCCATGCAGTATAAATCAGGGGTTGGAGCCACGTATGACAGAAAGCCGGAGGTGGGGAGGAGGAATTACCAAAACAAAAATTAGAGAGCGTTTGCTTGCACACATCTGCCAACCCAGTCAACTCCAGGAGCAGGAGGAAAACAAGGCGTGACAGGAGGGGAGACAATTATTCCTCTCCCCTTCGCGAGGATTTTCCTTCCCCTATCGAGCATGTTCCTTCCCTGCCTTCCGACCCCTTCGCATCCTACATCCCTGACAAGTACACCTCAACCGAAACGCAGTTTTTACTGAAAGATTTTGGCATATAATTATTCCGACTACAGACATGGCATAAACATATTAAATAATGTTCCCTTATCTTCCTCACATAGAAATCCCTCACCCTTGGTCTCTTCAGTCTCTAAATGAATTTGCTTTCGTCTAGTCAGCAATGCTTTTTGGCTCGAGTTTAATTAAAATTTCAACCAGCCTATATGAGAGAGATGGTATCTTTCCTTTCAGAGACAGAAGACAATATCCTCTAAGTATTTCATATTCTCATTTCTTAAAATCAGCTCATCAGAAAACCACACTCCTCAGCAACAAGTGTTAGATTATCTTTAGCCACCAGCATCAGCATACTGAAAGACTGAAGCCATTTTATCGCCTCGCTGAGATTTTATTGTACGTTTCTCTTTTCTGGTGGATTTCTCTGCCTTTCTTTTTTCAGTGTTATTTTATTACACCAGTTCCGTCTGTTCAAAGGATTCCTTAATTACGCGCAAGGTTCCCAAACTAATACTGTATCTTCAAATTTCATAAAGACTGAAAATATTCTGGGCTCTGCTCCTGTGGGGGATTTTTCTGTTGTTTTTTTAACCTTTTGGTTCAGCCACACAGTTGACATCTTTCAAACTTCCCTCTATAACCAAGAGAGCTAGAAAATGGATTTCAAAATGAAATCTGATTTTCTCACACAGGTGAATAGCGTCAGGATCCAAAAGACTTCTAAAAACCTCCACAAATACCATACAAATAGTTGAAACTGGATTTCCACAAACTGATTTCACTTCTTTCCTCAACTCTGCCCAGAAATACCTTGTTAGGGTGTACCAAGGTGCGTGGGTGGGTGCCAGGTCTGAGGAACTCTCTTAGCTAAGCCCTAGCCACATTTCTGCTTCCTTGCTCCCCTCTCCTGCATCCCAGGGCACATCTCTCTTTTGGAAGGGAAAGAATAAAGGCAAATAAAACCATTGGCACAATCTAGCTGGACCCCCGTTGGGAATGTGCCAACTTACAGGATATGCTGGAGCCCAAACCCAAATGCCTGTCTCCAGTGGCATTTAGAGAAGAGCCCCGTGACCAGGGGCTCTGGTGAGCAGAGAGCTCTGATTAATATGTCCCAGCTCCAGAAAGAACCACCCAACTAAAAATAAACCCTCTGACTTTTAAAGGAAAAAAAACTCAAATCACTTTTGTCATTAAATGCACTCAAACATTGGGGGAGTGGTGGGGAGGAGAAGGACACCATGGATGGACTCGCTCAAGTTCAATCAGGATTTTCTACAAAACAAAACAAAATTCAAATCCTCAACAAACCGAATTCTTTGTAGCAATACTAATGAAATTCATGGTTTACTATCACATAAAGTATCTGCATATTTGAATATTATTTTTAAAAAGCTATTTATTGATAGGACTATTTCCTCACTTGATGAGGCAACTTAATTATACTGCATAGCAGAAACTGCATGATAGGTTGCAAGGTTAAAGCTGCCACATCAATAGATCATTATCAAATATACAATTTTCTCATTTCTACTGTTTATACTAGAGAGCTGAAAGTCAATGGATAACACCACTATTAAAACTAAACACATACATTTGCCAAAGATGATGCTGGCCCATTCATCTGCCCAAGATCCCTCATCAGGAAATGGGTTGGTGCTAAGGGAACTCCCAAGGACACTTCAAGGGAATATTCTACACGCAAATTCATGATCAAGATTACAGCCCTAAATAATTTTCTTTTGATTCCTAGATTTAATGTAGTGGAAATTCACTGTAAGGTAGAGGGGGGAAAAGCCTTGTATTTGTGTATTTGCACACAGATATATGTGCAGGCACTGCTTTTAATGCATTCAATTTTTAATGAACATTAAAGCAATTTTCTTTTTCTTAAAATGATGCAGTAAAAATTAAGTTGACTTTCAGATGGTTGGTACTTTCAGCATTTCAAAGCAGACAGGCCTCTCACCTACGCAAGTCTTGCTCTTTTACCACCGTCATCACGACCTTCTGAAAGCTCTTAATATTTATCTTAATGCAAAGCAATACAGTCCAACCTCTGTTTCATCAGAGGCCCCGAAGCCAATTCGTCTGCGTTTCCCCCCCCACCCCCCGAGGTTCTCGACTGCATCCCGTGCCCCTTGCCGGGACAGAGATCTGCGGGACGGAGATGTTCGCAATTACTGTCTGCTGCCGCTTCTGAGAAAGACCTCATGCAGGAAGCTCATGCCATTGACCTCATTTGATCCAGGCGAAAAGTAATAATGGAGCTCCTGTGGCTAATTGCCAAGAGAGAAAACACTTACAGGACTTGTTTCCGACATCCTCCTCTCCTCTGATGAAGATCTAAACCAGCAGCTCAAGACAGGCTTCTGATTAGATCAAAGTAGGAAACATTTCATGTTATTAGCCACATAGTTTCATCTTGTTTATGAACCGCACCATAATGGACCCCAGACGAGTTAAAATACAGTAGCTCACAAAAAACATGATTAACAGAACGTGATTATTCGCATCCCGTATGTATCTTTCTAGTAAGTGCTCTAAAATATTTTCTGTCGCCAACTTCATTGGCATTTAGCACAGATTAGCATCAGGCTTTCTAGTTTACGACCTCACCGATATTTGAAAAGATTGTTTCTGTAAATAACCAGAAATGTTTAAGAAACCAGTTTACTACGTTTGCTACAAAGACATGATATTATCTCAACAGGAAGCAATTATTTTTCATAAACGAATTCCCCTACATCCAGTTGCCCAAATAACGCAGAAAATCTCTTGTATATAAAAAAGCATCCAAACACCGTTGCAGAACTAATTCTCCAACTGCGAGTGTTCAGACCACGCTGTGTAAGGCGAGATACACCAACACTTAAGAATGAGAGGCATCTTTGACGCGTCGCAGCGGCGCATCTCCAGCAGCCGCTTGCCCCCAGCTGAAGCTGCTCTGAGCCAACCTGGCTGCCTTCGCACCGCAGAGGAGGTGCAGTCACTCAGCTGTGGTTTTAAACTGCTGTCATGTAAAGGCAAGGGAACCATCAGGCAGCGAAGTCTGCAGGTCCTTACATTTCTCGGCGGTGTAAAGCAGAGCTCTCCTCCCCGGTGGGACAGGAGGCTGCAGAAGCAAGAGCTGGCTCACGAGAGCGGGGAAGCTGCAGTTTCCACGCAGGGTATGACGGCGGAGGAGGGTGGCATTAAAAAGCCACTGCTGCCTCCCCGACGCACCAGGCAGCGCTATGCCGAGACAGGGTGCTCTTTGTTTACCTCTAAATTTCTTCACTAAAGCCAGGGATGACTCTCAGGCTTCAGCCTAATTTACATCCTTGAAATATTGCCTCCATCTAAATCTTTGTCCAAAATAAAGAAGAAAAAAAAAAAGGGGGGGGGGGGGGGGGATTGAAAGGGAAAAAAAACCTATGCATGCATTACATTTCGTTACCATTTATGTGTAAGTATGTACATGTACAGACACATATACAGAGAGTTCCCTGCTTCAGCTGCACAAAGACTTTATGCAAAGTTATTTTCTTCTCTGCACAACGTACGGGCAATCTCCCAGTATTAACTTTTCATTCAGGCTCTCCAGTTATGCAAGAGCTTTCATCTCTTCTTTCCTTCCTAAACAACAGCCTGATGTTACACCTAATGAGAGCCAGTAGCCAGCCTAAGCAGGCAGTCAGCAACAACGGGCTGCCATAAAACATCTGAACAGACCAGAAACAAACACGCTTTCTAATTCTCTAGCAGCAACAAGACCCTAAAGGGAAGCCTTGTCTGAGCTGCTTCCTTACACCTCCTTAATAACACCAGCCAAGTAATGGCAGTGGAAAACAGGATGGAAGGTGGGCGATTTTTTGCCACTTGCCTCCAACATCCTTTGGTCAAAGCAACGGCATCTCCACGACCCTTCACAAGATCAAAAGGCAGCAGCCCTATTTACAACATCCTGAGCAATTTAGGCATCCCGCTCGACATTGTTTCCTACCTCCCGCCCAGTTCCTTTTTAAATTGGATGGTTTCTAATGAAACCTCTATCCTTTATGAGTTTATAGCCATGGCGAGTCAAGGAGTGCCACGCAGACCATTTTAACAGAAATCAAGTGAAAATTCTCTATCTTAACCTCGTTGCACACAAAATGGTAGCGCATGAAAAGTTAAAAAAAAAAGAAAAAAGCTTGGTATTTTTAATTACTAACTTGAAGGATTTATGCTGCTGTGCGTTTTATGGTCTGCCTTCATTTCCCAGTAACACGTATGGTACTTGGGAGTGTGCAGCCTCTACAGGCAGTTGCTCTCACTCTAAAGCAGCTTAGCATTTTAAGGGTAAGAAAAAAAACCTTTAAATGAAAGCATTTGCTAAATGCACAGGATGTTGCAAGCATCTGCTCTCTTTGCACCTTCTTTTCCCCCTTTTTTCTTTGTTTGTGGTTTTATTTTCTTTTTACACAACCTGTATTCACAAATTTAGGGCCACTGTCATACCCGTCAGCCGGTGACAGGACCTGTAAGGGAAGGAAGGAGGACATGCACACCCTAAGGAGCCCCCCAGAAGAAATTCCCCAAAATACGGCACGCAGGTGTTAACAAGCTGAGCGCGCACTGCCCTCCTCTCCCAGCAGAAGCAGGGGCTCCCAAGCCCGAGGGCACAAAACCTGCCCAAAACTCGGGCTCCCGGCCAAGGGCTGGGACACGGGCACCAAGGGCCAAAAGCACCGCTCCTCCTCCCGGCCCGTGCCCCCTGCACCGCCGCTACTGAAGATAAATTTAAGGGGCTGTTGCTCATCTGTCCCCTTTTTTAACCAGAATGCATCAGGCAGAGGGGATAAGCAACTTCCCCATGGTCCTTCAGAAACATATTTTCCTCCTCTTAAGTCACGTCTGCTGTGAGCACTGAACACTTTTTAAACACAATCCTGTTTTTTCAGGCGTATAATTTCTTTTTCTCATCTCCCTTTCTAGCTAAACCAGTAGTTTAATATGCTTCATATATTTTCAAATAAAATGTGTCTGTGTGTGTAAAAGCAAAGAAAATTAAAAATCACAAAATATTTTAATTTACATAAGAAAGTTATGATTACAGTGCCTTATAAAACTTCTAATTTCATCAACTTATTATATGTCATTCTTCAATGGAGAGCGCATTCACAGTATGAAGAGTTCTTAAATCAAAAACACACTGCCGGGGAACAATCTTCATTTTAATGATGCTCAATAACAGGGATTAAAATATTTTATGAGTCACAGTTTCCACTAAAAAAAGAAAAGGGCAAAACAAAAAAAGAAGAATGGTGATGATTTTGTCCGAAGTGTAGGACTTGTTCATTAAATAAAAAAAAAAAATTTAAAAAAAAGGTGTGGAGAGGAAGGGAACAGGCATCTGAAAATGTATATATTGCATTGTACTTTAAAGCTCTAACTACTTTTCCCTTAATTGGCTTCCCCAGCTCCCAAGGAATCTGCAAACCCACCAGCTCCACAGCACAAGCAGCCGCTGTCCCGGCCGCTCCAGACAGGGGATGAAAGAGCCCTTCAATCTACAGATCTATTTATATTCCCTCACGTGGCGACTATAAAAAGGTTTCCTTTCAGGCTGAGGTTTCTCAGCATTAAAGTTAGCAACTGTTCGAACGTGAAGAAAAACTGTGTATGCCGATTTTTAAAACGGAGGAGACGCCTTCGTGTTTGAGTAAATTCGATTTAAAGCAGCAACGAGGGAACCTTGCACATCTTTAAACATCTCGTGTAGTGCAAAAAGAAAATGGGACCCAAACCCACCCAAAATAACGCATGAAATAAATGATGCCACCGATTCTGAATGATAAAAATTTTTGACCAAATACTCTCTACCCCGGTCACCTTTGCATTCCGCCGTGTGCCCACCGAGGCAGCCAGCCTGGCACGCCACGCCGTTCCCGAGGGCCGGAGAGGGGCACCGGGTGCTGCTGTTTCTCATCCCAGCCTGCCCCAGCTTTCCCAGCCGGCCTCACACAGAACGGCTCTGTGCTTCCACTTCCTCCTATGTAAACACCAATAATTATATTTCCATACCTCACAGCACGTAGAAAGGAATGACAGCTCATACCTTTCCACAAAAAACGTCTCCCACTCTGCCATGCAAGCGGCTCCAGAAAGAGACTTGTGGTGAAAACAAATTGCTTAAAAATTAAAAGGCATACAATAGAAACTTGGTGCCAATTACTACAAATCCAGCTCTACCATGGGAAAGGAAAGCACTGCTTTTAAAGTCAGCAGAGAAAGAAGTACTGTGTCTGGCTAACGTGCATGGTCCTCGTCTTCTTTTCAATTTGCTTTAACAATTTATTGTTTCCATTAGCTCAAGAACAACAAGCCTAGAAGGCTAATTATTAAGGGTCAGTATTCTAAATTTAAAATAAAAAGTTTTAAGACTGAGACTGTAAGCCAACTCCAGCTCTCAAACCCACACACTCCTTCCTCAACTCCAGCCTCACCAGCGAGAGCCCAGGCTCCTTAAAAGCAAATGAAATCACAGCTCTGCCTTGGGAAGACCACAACAAAATCCTGGGATGACAATTACTTTTTTTTCCTTTTACTTCTACTTTTTTTTTTTTTTCCTCCAATTCACACGGCGGTGAAAAGAGACTAGTGCGAATAGACCCATGACTTCGGCTCCCAAAGCTCTCCGAGACAATCCCGCGTGACGGCACTTCTGCCCACCGCCCCCTCCACAGCCGCTCCGCACCGTGCCCTGCGCCCACCCTGTCGGTGTATTACCTACTGCTTGTAATTAACACCAGCACCGCAGACCAGCCTTGCCCGGGACGGTTGCAGGCACTAGACCTGCACTCGTGGCTGCCCCAGCAAATGTCAAAGCTGGGGGTGTAAGATGTTATTATGGCCCCAAATGTAGCTTCCCCAAAAGGTAAGTATTTTCCAGTTTAGGTAGTAGGAGTGGGCTGGCTGGTCAGCCAGACAGCCAAGCAACGGCCAACGCATCTCCTCCGAAGCGCTGGAGTTCAGCTGCAAGCTCAGCAGTACCGTCGCTGCCCCTGGTTAAAGCAGTGGAAATGCAAAGTATTGGCCTCTAAGGTTTATTCCCGAGTCACAGAAGTGTAAGAGCAACAGTATTTGTCTCTGAATCGTTGCAACGCATCAGAGTTGCTATTGTAAAGGGATTTTTAAAGGAATACGTATCCAGTTTGGGTTGGCACAAGTAGAAAAAGAGAAAAAAGCGGGGGGGGAAAGGCTGTCCTAATCCCATTATTTGTTCCAGAGGAAAGACAGGTCATTCTTTAAAGGTCCATACAGTTTCTCTTAACAGCAAAATATGGTTTCTCTACTAGTAGCACGTTAGTTAACAGAAATTCAGAATCATACAGAAACTGGTAAAAATATTTGTACACAATCAAGTCCTCTGTAATCACACTGCAGTAGGAGAGCATTTGCAACGAGCATTATTGTGAGAATCGTGACTCAGAGGACAGAATTTAAAACCATTTCCACTGCTTCCATAGTTGTTCTCCCCACTCCCGCACACCCTACTCACTGCTACAGAGATGTCTCTGATGGGAGCAGCCAGTAACGAGGAGCCACGACAAACAGGCCAGGTGCCTCAAGTACCAACCAGAAACATAAATTATTACAGGGTTTTAAATACATTCCCTGTTCCAAGAGCTCTTTTATTAGTTATGCATATTTTAAATCAAATTCTATGGAAAGTAGCTTAAAGGACATTGCAACCGAGAGCTGTGCTGGCCCAATAAAGCACATCAATCTCCCAAATTCAGCGAATGAATGGCAGGTAACAGCTGTTAACGCTGTACAAAACTTTTTTCTGACCTACACTGAACATGCATTTGATCAAATTGTCTCCAATAATGCCAGGAGCACTGCTAACCGACAGATTAAATATTCTGATTTCATTTAAAAAAAAAATAGAAACCCAAAGATGTGATAAATATTTTTAGCTCTGAAATAGAGAAAAGAACATTCTGTTTTTCCCGTTCTTTGAAGTTAAATTCAAAAAAAATTGACATCCGTCCTAATATCCAGATTATGTAAATCCTGCTCTGCAAAGACACAGTGCTCACCCAGAACTGAAGCAATAAAAATGGAAGAAATGTTCTGGGTCAAGATGAACCGTCACGTTATCTGTAGGGACAAATTAAAGAAGCCAGTTTTGCATTTTGTCCTGAAGCAACAGAAAACAAAACTCTTCCTCCCAACGGGTTCTTCTAATGACAGCGATAGCCAGGCAGAAAGAAATCTACTTTACCAGAGCCCTGGTGTGCATCAAAAGCAGTGTCTGAAAAGCAGGTTTTGTCAGAACTTGTAAACCGATGGAAAAGTTCGCTGACTCACACCGACTGATGCCAAAAATGCCTTCCCTGTAAATCTGCCTTAAAGGTAGCATGTATAGAAAAAGAAAATTGGCACCGTATGTAGAAAAATGAAATTATGTCCTTTGTTTCTTTACAATACACAAATAAACCTTGTCAAGAAAATTCAGAGGGTGGGTCGGTTGGTTTTTGCTTTGTGCTTAAGTACACACAAAACGTGAGGTCTCGTTCTCCCTGAAGGCTCCCGGCGATTACAGAGTGCAGAACAGCAGTCTATCCCGTGGGACAAAAGCTGTAGGAACTAGGAGAGAGGAGTTTATTCACACTCTACAGCTGTGTGCTTCTTCTCCCCTCTCCACCAGCGACTGATGAAGACGTAGGAGTACAAATGCCTTCGCTGAAGGCTCCGCATCCCTCCTGCTATCATAAAAGGTTTGAGAGGTTTCAATGCACGTCAAGTTCCTCCCACAATTTTCTGAAGCAAAACTAATGAAGAATCTGTTTGACTTGATGTTTTGGGGACTATTTTTTGTTGTTGTTCATGTGCCTTTCTTCCCTAAGAAAAACAAAGGGGAAAAGCCAAATATGACTCCCCTAACTTCAGACATTAGGGAGAATGGCGTGCAGAAGATCAAAATAGAATCTTCCTACTTACCACAGCATAAAGGCCAAGTTTTAATAGCCTAATGCATGCGGACCACAAGCTCCAGCCTTTCTGAGCTCTTCAGAGGACTCTTAAAATAAAAGCTTTCCTGGACTTCAAAGGCAAATCTTTGAAAATTCACAAGCAACAGGGGACAACCGCAGAGGAGAACTACAAATACGGGAAGAACTGGTGTTACAGATAAAATTCCCTTATTAGGCAACGGGACAGGTGCCTTAAAAGCAAGAAAAAAAGAATGGTAAATTACTAACGCTCAGTACCCTCTGAATCTCCAAGCTAACTCTGACAGTAAGACAAGGAGGAATCATATACATGTCTCCAGCCTTCCTGCAGGAAAGAGGAATCAATCACTCAGGCTGAAGGATGCCTGAAAACTGGCAGCAGAAAATTTCAGTTCCTAAGCTGTTAACTAATGATGTGATTCACCTGCTGTTGAAACCTCCATCGAGACAAAGTTTAGTACCTCCTGGATGGAAGCCTGGGAAAGGTAGGACCATGCACGTGCTCCCTTCCCACCCTCTGCTCCCAAATTCCAACCTGAGGTGCTCTACAGAGAGGACGAAACACACAGAGTCCTTCCCGGGACAGCATCTCCAACACCACGTTTGCCCAATAACTCATGAAACAGGCAACGGGATGAGGGGGAATGGCCTTATGGGGGTAATGGGAAAGAGCAACCTCCTGGAAGGCAGAAGGAAACTGGAAGCAAAACGCAGGCCAATACTCGGCGACCTCTGAGGATGCAGAGTGTTTTTCCTATTTCCCTGCCAACACAGGGCATCTCGCCAGCCTGCCAACACCACGTACCCTTGGAAAAACCCCACGCTCAGCTGCACAGCCGGCTGCCAGGTAGCCCCCCAGTTACTTCTGCATGCATAAAACGACAGGAGCTAATCTCAAATCTGAGAACTGGAAGTGACGGAGCATCAGCAACCCAAAAGGGGCATGTCGCTTGCTTTCATCAAGCCCAACAACCCTCCAACAGCACCCTGAAAATCTTTTCTACACACACTTTCGCCAAACAGATGACACCGCTTTGTGGGATGGCTGGCCTTTACGGAAAGCGATCGGAGGAGGATGAGTTTGAATTAAAAGAAGCATCTTTAGACAGATTCATCAGGATTGTCCAAGCTGTACATAGACAATATAAACTCTTAATATATCTACTATACCAGAGCGACGGTCCTAACTAAGAAAAAGGCACATGCTGTGCTGAACAAGAGTTACCTTGTTTGTTCTCTTCCATGTTAAACCACCCAGTTTTGCACATTCTTAACACGATTATCTAATAACAGTCCCTGCCTATATGTTTGGCTACTTATTTTACATATAGCAGTGCAGAACAGAGAGGTACTGAGCACAAAAAAAAAAAAAAAAAAAAAGGTATAAATGTGTGAAGCTAAATTATACATATTTAAGCAATCACATGCCTACCTGAAAATCTTGCACTGCTTTCAAATTCACGTTTTGTAGGAAAGGCCTGGCGATATTTGGTCTGCTTAAATAAATATTTATTAATCTCAATATAAAAGATCAGACACCAAATTTATATGAGCTGAGCACAGTTCGGGCAGAAGCCAATAATAGCTGCTTTCAGACTTTGCAGCGTTGGAGTTTGCCAAATGGAAGTGACAAGTCTGGACCACTAAGAAAAATGAAGCCATTTGGTAAGTTATACGCTGCGTAATAAACAGTCTGTCAGTTTGCTTCTAATCCCCCCTCTTCCACAAGGGTTTTTTTTTTCTTTCCTTTTTTTTTTTCTCCTCCTTTTTCCTGATGCACTCTGCAGAGCATGTGCATATTATAAATTAAACAGAAGCTACTTTAGCTCTGTGGACCACACACCATGGACAACTTAGACAGGTCATTGTTACCTAAACAGAATTTGGTTTTTTGTTTGCATTGAACATTTCCTTTCTGTTTTGACAGCAGGTTTTAAAAAGAGGATGTTACCCTCCTTAGAGCTTTGAATCATTGACGAAGAAAAGAGAAAAAGAAGAAGTTCTGCGACAATAGCACAGAAGTAAAGCCTTGCAATTTTTCGTTTCTTCCCATGACATCTGTGGGTAGTCCTGTTCATAACGCCTTTGTTCGGGGCTGATTTACCGCAGTTTGAGACAAGACACCATTCAGAGTCTATTCCAGGAACTATGGAGGAAGTAGAAGGAGGATGCATCTAATTTGTTAGCTATCGTGACATCGCCGCTTATGATTAATACGAGGCGTTGAGAGAGCAGAACGTATTTCCTCCAAGCATCCTCTGTTTCAGCCCCTTTTTGTGTACACTGAAGAGGGTGGGGATAGCAAGGCTGCCACGGCAGATTTGCTACTTGCAACATGGCTTGCCAACTGCCAACTTCCTTCCAAGGAAGGAAAACACCTTATATTTCAAAAACTACGCACCCTAGCTTGGCAAAGCCAGCCAGCTGGCTCTGCCCGACTCCAGCTCCACGGAAGAGGACTCTGCCGGTGTAAGTGGGATAGCCAAGAGGCACCACTGGAGGAGATGGTCCTGAGGTAAAAACCCAACAGCAAGGAGCACATCAGAGGAAAGTTCTTGCCGTGTTTGCCTGTGACTCCTGGCAAGCCGCTGTGTACACCAGCTTCCTTATTTACGGAAGCACAGTCATACTCCCTCCTGCCTGACAAGATTTGTAGGAGGAGGAATGCACGTCTGCAAAATCCTTGAAGATCTTTGCATGGCAGACATTGCAAAAGTACAAAGGATTAAACACTTTGAAGGGACAGCGGGCAGAAACCATTCAGTCCAAAACGCTAAACCGAAAGAGAAGTCCCCCAGCTAATCCTTACCTCCACCCAATCCTCCCACCGGCTGGCTACGAATCCTCACTCCGGTGATGGGGGAGGCCACGCAGCTCACCCTGCCCACCCACCCCACCAAACCTACACGTGGGGATGGGCTAGAAGCATCTGACTTAGACAGGACATAAACCACAGGAGCTTTGCTTGCAGCACACAACGCAGGTACCGGAGTAAGTTCCCACCTACTCAGAGATCCCTTGGGGTACCAGCCAGCCAAGGGAGGGTCACGCTGCCAGAATAACTCACATCTCCCACTTTTTGGCTGCTCTCTTGCAAAGGGCTAGGAGCAGGCTGCAGGCCAGGGAATTTGCTGTGGTGGTGGGAGCCTGTTCCTGGCACCCACCCTTCCCGCACACCCCCCAGCCTGGCCTGTTACGAGACCACATTCACAACATGGCACAGCACTAGCCAAAAAGCCCTCCAAGACAGCTGGTAGCAGGAGTGAACTGCTGTCTCCATACATCTCATCTGGCAAAGTCTACTCTTGCTTGGCCCTCGGCACCAAAGCGCGGGCGCCTTGACCCACACGCTCAGGCTCACCTCGATTATTCTGCAATGTCCGTCTACTGTTGCCAACCCTCCCCAACGAGCAACGTCCCTGCTGTGAATATCGACCTCGGGCTTCCCGGCCGGCAGTTCTGTCTCCTGTAAAATGGGCACCAAAGCACTTGCCGTGGGTTTATACCAGGTCTCAAAATCAATGCAACCTTTGTAAAGTAATGAAAAAATGAAACTGCGGAATAAAGTTTCTAGAAGTTCCTCAACATCATGTGAATGGAGTAAAACCTTCTTCTTTTCTATTAATTTTTCCTTTTTTTCTCTTTTTCATGCAGTTTCAGCTGCCAGGAGCTTATCAACAGAATGAGCCTGCTCACATTGGCAAAGCCCCAGTTCACTCATTTTCTTAAGTAGCCTGTAATCAAAATGTACCGACGCAAGCTGTACTTTCCAAATACAAAGGAAGCCCTTACAACAACTACAGTAACACCGCATTTGTGACCAGTTAGGTCAGTCCTGCAGCCTTCCCTCAGCCTCTTCCCTAGTCTGCACTTAGGTCAACCAATTCTTGACATGGAGAGGCTGTCAAAGACTCAACAGCACTTTCTCGGGCTCACGACAGATCAGCTCAGTGGACAACGCCGTCTACTCCTATTGGCTGACACTGAACATAACCCTTGTCAAAAAATCCTCTAGGAAATAACAGGAAATGTTGGCATTTTTTACAGGGTGAACTTACATTATCCTTCAGACTTTGGCCAGGCATTCTTTCCGTAATATAAAACACTCCAGTTTTGATGGGAAATATATAAAACTACTTTACCAATTCCATAATAAATTACATTCTCTACTACATCGTGTTGTTATGTTCTCTACTATATACTTCTCACCTTTGTAACATCTACAGAGCAGTTATCAACAGGGACAGAAGCCCCAGATTTCGCTTTTATTCCTCCAGCTCATCCAGGACGCCGAGTATGATGCCCAGCCCCTGCAGCTGCAACGCAGCCGTGGCTCGTGGAAAGGGGCTGAAGAGGAAAACTGGGTAAAAAAAAAAAAAATCACGTCTGCGCACACAGCCGTGCACCAGCGTCACAGGAAGGCGGGGGTTTCGCTTTGGCATTCCCCGCCGTGAGTCAGCCAGCGTGCCCACTGCTTCTCGGGAGGGCTCTGCCGCCCTTCAAACGAAACACCGAGGGATGATTTACGGTAGTCGGAGCGCCCGTGTTGGTCCAAGGGTGCGGTGAGACGATGCCATTGAGCAACCTCCCTGCGCTCACAGACCTGCCCCGCTCCCTCCTCTCCATCCCCGCTCCTCCCTCTTCGCTAGTTTTCGGATTGTGTTTCTAACAAATCAGCGAATTGATCGTGTTTACTGTGCAAACAGACAAAGGGCTGAGCTGATACAAGGGGCAGAGCAGAAGCCCACAGCTGGAAGCTGATGAGGGAGGAGGAGGGAGTAGGACTCGCCCCTTTAGGCAGAAGCAAGGCACCAGTCTGGCTCAGACCATACCATTTAACTTCAAAAAGTGTATTCCATATTCTAGTTAACGTCTTAATATATGAATTTTGTTTATCTCATTTCCATCTGCAGTTCCAATTACTAACCCTTTGGAGTTAATAATACAGTATTTACCCCAGAAGACTGAACTGCTTTAGGCACATATTTTATTTCTTGATCTAAGCTACAAGGTGGAAGCCACAGGTTCACGACGTTCATGAGCTCCTACTCCAGAAGTGGCTGCCATGCAGGGTAGGGACCGCAGAACCCTTTTACAACAAAGCAGGAAAACCAGTGCCCCACAGAAATCCCCAGAGGTTCTCCTAGTGCTCCCCTGGCAGACAGGGAAGGACTGCGCTCGGGATTACTTTTTTCCTGCAGGTTTCCTGCCGAAGCATTTCCTGGCACAACCAAGCCGATGGGGCGGGTTCCATTACTCCGAGGCTGAAAAGCGGCGGAAGGCACGGGAGATCAGCATACCCTGCTAGGGTACAGTCCAACACGCGGAGAGCATGAGCTGTCCCCCATTAAATGTTTATAAAACGTGCCTGTCGCAGCCACCTTCTTTATACACACACAGCCACAACTCGCAGAAAAACAACCGTCGGCCAAAGCTCGTCCTTTCCCCTCCCAGCGATGCCAAACAGCCTGTCAGGAGCAAGACGGGAGCCCTTTCCCTCCCACCCTCCTTCCCCTGGGGCTGCACGGCAGCCCAGCCGCTCTGACTCAGCCAGCCCTCTTTCACACAGCTGGCACCTTCCACGATTTCTGAGACATCAGCATTTTCCTACAACACTCTTAATCTTATGTAGAACAACAGGCATTGCAACCGTGCTGTACATTTTCGATCCCGCAGACTACCGCGTCCGAATAAAGTCCGGTTGAAGTTTAATAGGGGGGTACAGAAAGGATGCCGTGAGCTGGGGCCGGTGGGCGAGAGGAGCAGGGCTCTCCCCGGCTGCGTGGCCTTTGCTCCCAAAGCTCTTCTGCTCCTCTGGCTGCAGCGATGCCACCTCCCTCCATCCCTGCCAGGCTTCCCGGCCACTGGGCAGGAGGGATGGACTCATCCCAACACAGACAGCTGCTGAGCTTCGCCTGCCTTTCTGCTCGCAGGGTCACCAGTCTGGGATCTCTCCAGCTCGCTTCCATCAGAAAAAAACAGAGAAACAGTGAATTATCTGAAGGACTCCTAACCCTCTTCTGGTTAGGAACTGGAAGACAAGTTCAAAAGCTATTCGGAGCAGGATGACACAGAGAAAGCCACCATACATGCCCTGTTTCCCTAAGAAATTAGGCTTCTCCATCCTCAGTGAGTCAGCCTGGACTGCTGGACACCTGCAGCTTCAGGGGGGCCTTTACTGTACTAGACATCTACTGTACTAACAGCATGGTAAAAAAAGGTCCAAGGGGAACCCTTGTCAAATCCGAAAGTAAACAAGCTTTAATGTTTAAAACTCATTCCAGATCACCAGCAGAGCCCCAAGTAGCGACTCTGAGGCTCTGCTCATCTCTGCCAAGAAAGTTCATCTATTTGGATGGAGTAAGTGCTCGAATCCAACACAAAACATTTTAAAAAAAAAAAAAAAGAAAGAAAGAGAGAAACACAGTCACATTTGGGAGCACAAGAGGTGGAAATTAATGCGAAACAAAAGAGCCCAAACCAGGCAGCAAGTTATAAACACCAAATATTGAAATTCCAAAGCTGACCTGCAAATTTCACGGTTAATATGATGCAGATCCCTTTTCTGCAGTTGGGTTAAAAGTGCACAACCCTCTCCTAGGCAAATCTCCAAGGAATTTTAAAGCTTGAATGAAAATACTAATTACAACGTACTAAAAACAGAGCGAGGAAGTGTGCGAGATGACTTTCGAGCACTGCAAGGAAGAGAGGAAGGAGGAGATGGTCCGGCCACTGTTGAAGCATGCAGCAAGAGCAGCTTGCGATGACATTAACTCCTTCCTAATGAGACCTGGCAACTCGTAAAGGATCGAAGTGCTCCCAAAGCCTTGTGTCGTACCTGTTATGGCGATGCCCCTGCGCTTACACGGTTTAGAAAGGCATCCTTGAGAAGAGTGGCTATCCATCCCCAATATTTGGCACAACCAGCGCAGCCATCTTTTTTCATAATTACAGGAAGACTGTATCTTAGCAGCTGTTTTAGCAAGAATAAAAAAGCAGATATTTAGTTTTTAACCAACAAAATCCCTCATGAGGTTAACTAAAAGTGTAAACTGAATTCCACGTTAAATTATCCTCTGTATGCCAAAGCCACAACATCTAGTACTCGTTATTACTCTTTCAAAAGAAATAGTCCAGAGTTTACACACACATGTATGTTCTGAGGAGAATATTTTATAAACCCCACAAAAACATTTACACAAAATAACTCAATTTAGGCCAGCAGAATAAATCTCTCACATACAAAATGTCAGCCAATTAAGCTTTTAGCAGAGCACCAGGGAGACCGATTTTAGAAAGCTAAGCAGGTTTCTCAGTCTAGGAATGCCTGAAATCTGTTTATTCTCAGTCAACAATGACTTTCTGCCTTCTGCCAATTACTAAAGTAGTGGGGGGAAAATGGATTTACTCTCTGCTTTTACAGATCAGTTGGCTTAGCAAAATCTAAACTTGTACACAGGCACCTCGCAGCTCCTCTCGTTAACGCGAGCAGGCGACAACAAAAAATTTGCTCTACTTTCCCCCCCCCGTCCTCAATCTGCTTATCCTTTCTCGCTCACAACTGGAAATGGCTAGTCCTCCCATGGCATCCTTCCCCCTCCTGCCCCCGGGGCTGCAGGATGTAGCAAAGATTTCGGGAAGAGCTGGCGTGCAAGGACACAGCAATGGGCTGACCATCAGGTCCAGTGGGCACCCTCAAACGAATGGACCCGACGAGCCATACCACGGACTTCAGGCCTGGCAAAAGCCCTAAGATGAAGCTCCTCGAGGCCATAACACCCTGCTGACACATAGGGAGGTTCGCTGCTCTGCTCGCCCCTACCCTTCTCCTCCCCTTCTCCTCCCCTTGCTTCCAGCCCCAGTCACTCCGCACATCCCACCTCCCCTTCTCCATCCCACCTCCCCTTCTCCACCGGCTCTGGTCTTACCAGATGTCTCCACGGGCCAAAGCAATCGCTTCATTTGACCCACACCACCCATTTCTGCAGCGGCAAAAAATGCCAAATCGCCACATCTTTCCCGACAGCAACAAAACCCTCCCTGGCTCCTGCCCTCAGCCGCTTCAGCGCACTCCTCCGGCAGAACACCATCGCTCCGCCGGTGGGGTTTGTTTCCCGCTGGCCCCATGCCAGGCCCTTTGACGGAGCCAAAAACACCAAATACTGCTGCTGGGGTTGGGACAGTTCACTTACTGATGAACTCGGAGCAGCACTTCGCAGGCATCTTGTACTCATTAAAATTATATTCTTCTTGTCTGTGTTTCTTTCCAGACTGAAGAAAAGGTTTGAACATAACCGTCTCTTGGAATGAGTCCCAAATAAATTTCCATTTCCCAAAGGACAGGTTTTCTCCAAGGCAAGTAGTGGAAATTTGCAACAGTTTATTAAAAAGAGGCAGCTTTACCTCTGGCCAATATCATGTATTATCTGGATGTCATCAGAGGTCCTGGAAAGTAGCTTATTCCTAAAACGCCTGGAGGCTGTACAGCACATATGATGCTTAACAAATATTCCAAAACACACTAACTTATTTAACTTTCACTCATAACATCAGCTTTCTGAATTAAAAAAAAAAACACCACCAAAACAAACAAAAAAAACCCCACAAAACTTAAGATACTTTACCTTCTCATAATAACACATTTAGAAAACCCAAGTACTAAAAAGAAAACAAATAGATGTGCACATACAATCCTTCCCATACCTTCGCAAAACGCTGCAGAGATGATGCTCAAACAGCTACAACTGCGTCTTGTCTTTGTTTTCCACCTTCAGTTACTATAGATATCCCTCCCTAGGAGCATTTTTTGACTGACAACATCCCCTAAGACTACCTAGACCCACAGGAGAAAAAGACTGACTACAAAAGTCATCTAGCAACTACCAGTGAAATGCAGCAAGCAAACTCTGGCTGTTATTCCCCCCAGCCAAGCACTGGCAGAGGAGAAAATGAAAGTTTCTCTGCATGTTCTCCATATGCAACACAGAGCACTACCATGCCACTACAACAATGCTGCTGAAACAACAAAAATGCCCCAGCGGGCAAGTATCACAAATACTTGTGATGCATCCATTATTGAGCTCTACATCGCTAATGATGAAAAACTAATTCTCTCCCATTGTAAGCCCAATTTAGTTGGCTTCTGAAATGCAATAAAGATACTTCTGCACAGGTGATACATCATGAATGAGCAAAACAATGAATCATTTCGTTGAAGAACACGACATGAAAAACCTTCAGCAAAACTGAAAATTAATCTAAAATTCATATAGATTTCTATGCAAAATTCAGAAAACTTTTTTTTTTTTTAAATAAGGAAGAGGAGATTATTTCATAGTAAGAAGCCAGGGAGCTAAACCCATCGTCCCAGCTCAAGAGGGAGTACGCTGCCACCCTGGGTTTGAAGGCGACAGCTCGTTCTCAGAGCACCTTGGAGTAAGGTCAGGACAAACAGGGTCAGCATAAACAGGGTGCTTTGTGCCTCCAGCTCCACACCCAGGACCCATGAGGTTGTGGGAATTAAAAGGAGTGCTTGCAGGTATTGGCATGGCAGAAGGAACTGCCCGAGGGACAGCCAGGACCAACAAGAGGATGACTGGCCTATAGTATTTATATTAAATATAACTGAAGAGATTATGAAGCGCTGCGTGTACCGGGTAAAGTTATCGATACCAGGCATTTTTCCACTTGAACTACTCAGCAGCCTGAAAACAATTCAACCTATGGAAATTATTCAGCATTTATGAAATGCTGTAAAAAGCAAAGGGGAAATCCAGTTAGTCATCTGTCGATCCTCCTGTTGTGAAAACATCACAGAGTCTAAGGTTGCTTTAAAAAAAAACCTCGTACCATAAATTTCTTCACTTTATGAATGAAGACAGTTCTCAGTAAACCCCATGTCAGAAGGATACTAGATTTTCTTATAAACGCCTCAGGATGAAGGAAACGATCTCATGAAGAAGCGGCACTGTATTTCTATACAAGGGTTTGCTATCCGGATATGATAATTTTTCAAAACCTCTAACAAAATACCACAGCATGCTAATCTGCTCTTTCACGGCAGGTAACCTCAGACGTCCTCTAACTCTACGGCATGTTCATTCTTGCCTTGTTTAAAGGCTCTGAGGGGTGCAGGGATCAGCCCCAAGCCCTTCCTCCTGCTTACCAACCCCATGTCTTAGCACTGACTTTATTTCGTGCTCCGGATTTCAGCAGTTACTCTACTTCTTCCAGGAGCGTGCGCAGCATTCCTTAATCTGCCTGAGGTTTTATTTAGTTTCTAAATAAAAAATACCATTTAAAAAAAAAAAAAAAAAAAGGGTTGTTTTGAGAGGAATTTTAAATTGCACTGGAGTCAGGAAATTAACAATAAGTGTTCCCCAAGCAACTCAGCTCTGCCCAGCCGCCGTCACAGCAGGCAGCACAGTCGCCCCTTTCACCGCCAGCTTGAATGACATCGCGCAGCTCGACTTCATGCTGCAGCCCATCCCTCGCCCTGCCAAACCCACAGCTGGCCCAGCAGCAACCCAATTCAGGACTGCTGGATTTTCCTCATCCTTCTGCAAATGAAGGTTTGGCTCTTACCGCTGCGCTAGTCGGTGCTTACCATTTCCCCTCTCCTTTCCACGGAGGAACTTTTGTCTTCCAAGATGGGAGGAACAAGAGGGAGACAGCGGCCACGCAGTCACTGGTGTGCATCACGGAAACATGTTACGGAAGCAAAGGAGATTGGACCGATGCTCATCCTTTCAGAGCAGGATTCTCAGTATTTCAAAACACTAAGTAACCGCTCGGTTAAATCTTTCACTACAGTTGAGTCAGAAGCCCCAGATTCCAGTAAAGGAAATTGAAAAAATACACCTCTTTAAGGGACTGATAGAAGGACTTTCCCAGAATGATATTATTCTGGCTCTTGCTGCTCAAAAACAAAGCCCGTGCTTTCTGTAAAAGAGAAGCCTGAATGCTGCTTTGGACGGGGGCAGGGAAGCCAGAGTTTATGTTTATAGACTCTAATCTAATTTCACGCCTTCCTCGTACTCTCACTACCCTGTCTTAAAAACTCATGTTTTATTAGATTCATGAAAGAGCTATAGCTCATAATGAGATAAGTCAGCTGATGCTGTCGATGGCGTGTTTTGTACCAAACGTTAACACTAATTATATAAACCTTCCACCGCACTTTGTTTGCTGAACCCACACGCTTAAGCTGCTTGCTATATTACTGCAAACAGTTCATTAGCAATGAGTTTACGGGCCTGGGCGGCATTAACCTTTCCTCAAAATCATCCCAAGCTGAGAATGTGGACCTCGTGCTGTTAATTACAGGAGGCACTGCCAGACTCCCGGGCAGCGACGTGATGCTGGGCCAGCACCTCCGCCAGCAAGAGCCAGGAGAGCCCCAAATCCCCAGCGCCGCCCCTCCGAGCCCCAGCGGGGACAGGGGCAGGCAGGCTCCGCCATCCCATAAATGGCTCATAAATGTTGGTCCTAACTTGAAATGGGGTCGAACCGAGCTATCTGTGGTTTTAAATGCCGTGGTTACTCTCCTGCCCGCATGCAGTTAAGGAGAGCCTCGTAGTGGGTCGCAGCAACTGGGAGAGTTTATGGCTCCACGCAGGGCAAGTGCAGCCAGCACGTCTTCACACTGGGCCGTCCAAATGCAGGATTCCTGGATCAATCACAAATTAATCAACAACGATGCAAAGCGCGCACAGTCCTCAGCTTCAATATGCTATGCCGTAACCTCTCTTCACACATTCTCTCTGTTCGGCAGGTTGGGAATAAACTTGCACCATAGGCAGTGAGCATGCTAAAGTAACCTAAAAAGTAACATCAGGTCCATATTTTGTCTTCAAATTGCTTTGCAGGTACAAAAACAGGGTGGTTGATGGGAAATAAGGCACTGATAAAACATGTTCGCTTACTGTCCCGCAACACAAAAAAATAGCTTGTTTAAACAATCAAAAGACAGCCCCAAATACAAAACAATAAGCATTCCTGACCACACAGTTGCTTTCAGAGAGTAGATAGGAGAAACACATCAACAACAAAGATGACCAAAAAACCCCCATAAACTGCCTTTCAGAGCAAGGTTTCACTGATATGCTCTGTGGTTTTACTAATGTGAAGAATGCTCCAAAAATTATTCATAAAAACAGAAGCAGCAATTATTCTTAAGCTCTCCAGACAATTATAGTGAGTCGGGAAGAAGTGAGAAGTCTGCGAATTTAAACCCACCACGAAGATACTGAATTTGAACAGATTTTGCCACATACACGCCAGCCCAAACAGGAATAAGCACGTGGGGGACAGAAAGTGAAGGACAAGGCAGAGCAGAGCCACACCAGGCACGCTTTGTTAGAAGCCCGCAGCAGGGGAATTCACTTTGCTGATAATAAAAGAGAAGTATTTTAATCTCTTTCACAAGCATAATCACGGAAACAACTGAAAACCATGACGGACCAATTGACGCTTCGTTACTGGGAACAATGCTTTTTGTTTTCTAAAGCTTGCTTTCTCAGATCTTCTAAGTAAACAGAGACACATCGCAGATTTGAAAGGCAGGGGAGCTGTTTAAAATTAATTTCAGTTCCAGTTGCTCCAGCAAAGGAAGAAAACCCGTCTTCTCCTATTCGGCCATTTGCTTCAAATGGAGCCTCGCAGAAACACGTTCGTTCTTCCCTGAGCCACCTGGGGTCCACACAAGTTTGTCCACAGAGTCTGCCTTGCCCATGTCGAGAGTAGTTTTGTTATTAGTACGCCTTAAATCCAGGAAAGACTTCAGGAAGACAGATATACTACCCTCTAAGCACACATTTCAAGAAACTATATCCAGCTATTTTGTTGTGCACAAACAGCTATTTTGTCTTTCAAGATCAAAACACAAGCAAACAAATAAACAGAAGGCGATCCAACTGGAAAGATATTTTTGATGGGAGGAAAAGACTTTGCTAACCAACTATTAGAGAATGCCAAACTGTCTAACACTCAGTTCTAGTATAATAGAATAAAATGGTAACTTAAAATGAATATACATGCACTTTTCTCACTGATTTTAACTAGCTCGGCACATCTATTCTGCAAAGGTTTACCCAATACCGTCCCAACAACATTCGTTCTCCTGGTAGGGCTGTCAAAAACATCCTATATATCCTCAAGGGATGTATCCATAATCAAAAATGTGTCTGTGAGAGATGTGCTCGTTCAGCAAACACCAGCCCCGCTGGGCACTGGTGCATGAACACTCACAGGTCAAACAACTCCCATAGTCCTGTCCCACAAGACATGGGGCATTTCCACAGCCCCACCGAGGCCAGGAGCAACCTCGGGGACCACAGACTACTTGTGAAGAAGGCAGCACACCCCAACAGCTTGCAGCTGCACTAAGGCAACGCTAACAAAACCCGCACCTCTGCAGAATAAATCAGCAGAGTGCAAACGCTCTCGGTCACGCTTCAAAAACACACCACAGATCACCCATTTCAACTTCTGGTGCAAGGCGATCAATACGAACCTCCTAAAAAAATCCTCCTGAACTGCACCAGTGTTTTTGCATTTTCCTATTCAGCGTTTCACATTCCTTTACAAAAGATTTGCTCACGGTTTTCTTCACAAATAATAACATAATCATAAATTGTGAGATTATAACAGAGTTTATGGACCGCAACCTGCCAGGATATTTATTGTGCTGCTGCATGGGGGAGGCAGTTTCCTTTTTTACATGCCCTTGTGGGAACAGAGTCAAAAGCGCACCCCAACGCTAAGCTGAGGACAATCCGTCCGATGGAGAGCAGCAGGAATGACGCAAGGACACCGCCGAAAATGCGTTACTTCATTCTGCAGGATTAGGGTGCCATGACTCACGCCCCACTGATGCCAACAGGCTGTGGCTGCTGCCTTGCTCACGTTGCAAAAGGAATTTGCTAGCCCATGACACAAAACTGACCTTTTTTAGAGCATTTTAAGGCACCCCACTGTAGTAGAGAACGCCCAAAATTTTGTAGGGCTCAACACTTACAAGGTGCTTTCCAAACTAAGGACAGTGGGAAAGTATCCCTTCACAGAATTTAAAACAAAGATATAGGCATGAAATGAGAAAAGAAAAAAAAACAAACAACCAACAGGATGACTGTAGGAATGCCTATTGCCTAATTATTTTTTAATGACTTAACAGATTTTTTTTTAATATGTAAAAGCTCTACATATACTTTTCTAGTTGCCTTTATAAATCCAAATTCACCACTCCTTACTTGCCCTTTTTTCTTTTTTTTTCTTTTTTTTTAATTCCTCTAAGTCTCAGAGAAACTTTAAAATTTCATATGTCCAGATGAGAACCTTGTTTATTTGGTTTCCATTTCCTTTTTCCCTCAGAAATAGGTTTGCAAAGTGTATTTTCAAAAACTTGAGAAACTAGGAGCATGATCAGCAGCCTTTTGACCCCAGGTACCCTCCACTCCAGAGTTGGGATACCCAGGCTGGAAGGTTCACTTACAGGGTATTTAGCTCAAGCATTTGGTATCAGTACTTTTAACACAAGCATTTGTACAGTGCTCCCGATGGGTCACTCTTTCCAAAATAGTCCCACCAAAGAGAAAAAGTCAAGAAGGCGAATGATGTGGCTCTACCAAGAGAGGCATTTATCACAAAGTACAAATTAAAGCCTCCAAAGATCACAGGGACCAGATACATTTAAGCGTAGGAAAAGACACAATAATGGTTAGTTGGCTACCTTCTGTTTCTGTGCCATCCCCATTATTAAACCATGGAACAAAACCTTTTATAGAGGAGGAGAACCTAATGATCAGTAAATATACCTTTAGTCTTTAATTTAAGCAAAAACTCTGACTAAGTGCATAGAATTAGCTGAAAATAGCAGTACAGCTGGCCACCTTTGGCAGATTCACAACCAATATGCTTCATCTTTTTGTAGCCACTTCCTTTTGACTGCGCCACCTCCATTTAGCTGCCAAGTTGGAAAGAAGAGCAAATGTTGTGCTTCTTTTTAGAGACTGAGAGGAATTAATTCTTTGTATTCTAAGATGAAAAGGCCTCCGTTCAAAAGTGTATAGGGTTTTAGTCCCTTAAATCTACCCATTATTTGCTTAAGAAACTCTCTAGACTGAACTTACAGGGTATGACACTAAGCAAAATTTCCTCCAAGACAGGCTTGCACTCAAACTTAGTCTATGTTTCATTGTATGGGAAGATACAAAAAGTGAACGAACAATGTGCAATTTGTTTTTTTAAAGCCAGCTGTTACAGTGAAGCATATTTTCCTTTTAAACTTTCTTTCTTTAAATCAAAGCAGGGGCGTTAGTGAAGCCATTGTAACACAGCTTCTTTTTTTACCCAAATCTGACTTTACAAATGCAACATCCCTGAACTGCCAGGCTCCGAGATCTTCTACGTACGAGCCCTGCAGGGGTGGTACCCACTGTCCTGTCAGTAAGGGAGCAGATACTCAGCAGCGCTAGGTGACAACAGCAAAAAGTTTTGTTAAGATACGGGTCTCACAGAAAGAAACGTCCCAACTGGCTATCAATTTCACCAGTAGAAAGTCAACCCAAACAGTAATCCAAACACCAATATAACCTCTCCCACAACTCCAACTGAGTAGTTCTGGCGAATTTTTGTGGTCTTTTTTTTGTGTCTCTGCTCTCCTTCTCAGCAAAAAATAAGGAATGAGCCATTTTTACCCTCTACCAGCTCATGATGCACATGGTTCAAAAGCAAAACCTCTTCCAAAGGAATCCACAACCAATTTTGAGACATTCATCAGGGTCTGTCAAGCGAAGCATGTAAGCAGTCACGTCCTTTCATAAATGCAAGGAGAGACAGAACATAATAAATACTTCGTGAAACATCATTAAAAGAAAAAAACACCACGGCTGACAGTCCAGTCCAGCCCAGTCCGGTCCATCAACCAAAGAGCGTTGTAGTCACCGAGAAGAGGGGTAAAGTTGGCATGGTTCAGGTATCACTGCCACTGCATCTCCTTTGGAAAGCTGAGACAGAGACACCGCTCCCTACAGCCCGGCAGGGCAAGGAACTGGGTTAGAGGGGCAGCTCCGGGGCTGGAGCACCACACGAGTTATTTCTGGCAGTTGTGCCCAGGGGAAATTAAAGATGCAGTCACACTTTCCTGCAAGACTGGGAAAGGACAAGCAGATCAAATGCTGCTCCAAATTCACAGTAAAAAAAAATCCTCCTGCCTTTAAATGACGCAAAACCAAGCAAACAAGTTTTGCCAACCCCTGACACTCGGTGTGTCTCTCCACACGGCACATGGTGGCATCCTTCTTAAAGCCTCTATTCTCGATGCAGAGCCAGGCAACGGTCTCCAGCTCCAGCTGTTTGGAAATATTCACAGTTGTTATTTTTCCAAGACAGAGGCTTGCACCTTAGACACAGTCAGGACCAACCTCAACTCCATCTGGCTGCTGTAAGCAACATGAAGTTCAGCATCCCTACCACAGGAAATCACAGATAATATAACATAGGCTTTCAAATCCTCTATTTAACGATACATTAATTGATAACATACTAACAACTATGTATATATCATTTCTTACTGGTCATAGAAACAACGTCGATTTGATTCTGACCCAGTAACTCACCGTTTTGTCCAAAGAACTGGACGGTCCTCAGCCCCACTATACCCTTCAGCCTCACGATGCACAATCTCAAATTTACAAAATTTTAAAGCAACGTTTCTTGATGAATTGGAGCTACATGAAGTCATGCCTTTGGCAAGCCAATTTTTCCATAATTATCAGAAGACGGAGGGCAGGGAAAGGAATGCTACAAATTTTTACTGCGGTCATGGGAAAAAAAAAAAAAAAAGAGTGCTGTTCACAGGTGGAGTATCGCAGAATCATTTTAACATGCAAAACAGATAGAAAGAAAAATGATAAAAGGTGTTAGAACAATTTGTCTCCTCCTCTGTCCTGAGAAAGCAAATCTGAGAAAGGAAGTAGCATATAAGGAAGGAAAGAAAAACCATTTGAAATTTGTTTTTTAAAAAAAACCAAACCACAACTCATTCAGTATCTGCCTTACAACACAGCAATGTATTTTCTGGCCATAATCATGTCCAGCTTCACTCCGCACGTGATCCAACATTCCCTGAAACTGCTTCTGGTGCAGGAATGCATTGACTATAAAGCTGCGTGTGACTTGCATCACATAATACACAGGCATCTCTTTTAGGCTACGCAGTTCTTGCACACTGTCCAACAGGAGAACCACTGCAGAGCGAGAACCAGATTGTGTGTGCTGGTCCTCAGGTCGCTACCATTTTTTTTTTTTTTTTTTTTTTTTTTTTTGCAGCTGTAAGAAGCAAGGTGAAGAAAACTAGAAAACCAGACTTTAAGCTAAAAAGTTGGACAACAGGATAGGATTTAACACATTATATGGCTGAAGAATGCGTTTCACTCAACTCTTTGATACCTACTTATCTATCTATCTATCAAGGAAGAAACACAGCTGAGCAACAAGGCTATACAAACATTTCCAGGTTCTAAAAAGATCGAGCCAGTCAAGCTTCCCCCTTGTGGTTTGCATGTCGTCATCAGCATTGCTTCATGTTTGTATAGCCTTATAGCTCAAATATGTTTTATATGTCTTTGGAGGACGAGTGCACATATTTATGAGTTACAGTGATTGCTTCTTCGTGAGCAGTGCACAGACATGTGCAAAACAGGTTCCCAAGACTGTAATCGTGTCTCCAACTAAAGGCTGTAAGAGAAGAAGAGAGGCAGGAAACCAAACTAACATACAATGGTACTGACACATTTTATTAGGAAGGAGCATATATAGATTAAACAATACCACAACAGCACAGCCCCAACAAATCCTCCCTGCTACAACTGATTCTTAAACAGCAACGCTTTACAATGCTAAGGTAAATTATCTAATCATGTACATTTATTTAGTACCCTTCACCTTACAAGATCCCACAACATGGGGGTTTTTTGGTATGCATATATATCTCTCTGCTGCCCTTTCCATTCCCATTCTTCCCTTCCTTCCCCCGGCCAAACTATGTTGCAGCATTCGGTATACTAGCTGGTAAAGGGGACTGAGAGTAAAGAATCCTATGAGGAGAAATTTACTCAGCAGAGATCCATTAAAAACCAATTACCAGTTTGCACCAGATGAAGATCTCAGCTCACAATTAACTAAATTTTCAGCAGGATTAAGATAGAAAGGTGCACCAAAACTACAATGGAGCGGGCATACGGCAATATCTGTGGTTCCCGCTACTTTCCTGCACTTAGATACCAGGAAACCACAGTCATCATTTTCAAACACGGACACAAAGATCCAAGATCAAGGGCATCTTTGGAATTTGTGTTGACATTTTGTTTCTAGCCAAGATGAGGTCTGTGTGTCTATCCTTAGAAGGCCTACTGCAATTTTTCTTCGTTTCTAATCAAAAGCATGGGTTTGTAACTGCTTGATTTCCACGTGTCTTTTGGTTTCTCAGTACAAATGAATAAAGGCAACAAGAGCACTTGCTGCAACAATCGCAATATTTAACCCAGTATCAAGCTGTCTCCTGTTTACCTTCCATGTGTGATAGCATCCTAAGAAAAGTTTCTCCATTCAACCAACACCCTCCTCTCCTACTTAATACCTATGACCTAGAAAAACCTAGTGATAGAAATTTTTAAGACTAGCCCAGCATCTCTCCTTCAGCCACCAGTTTAAAGCAGCAGCAAATCCCCTACCCAGTGAGGGTAAAGCAATTGCCATCACCACAGCCACCAGCAGCGAGAACATCTTTCCACAGGCTCTGGAACCCTTTGTCTTCATTGCAGACATTCTTCTCCCTCTGATCCCAAAAGAGACTAAATAAGTAAGATTTTAACTCGCATCTACACGTGTTTCAAATTAAAATTCTAAAAATGGTCATTTCCCCCCGTATTTCAGAAGCTGCCTATAAACGGCTCCTCTATTTATATAGTCCTAAAAGCAGGAGAGCGTCTTAGCTGTAAGACCAGACGAAAGCTGAACTCATGCCCACAAACTCAGAAGTAAAGCCAGATGTCAGATACCAAAGAATCAGACACCCATGCCAGCCCACATTCTTCACACCATATATTTTTTTTATTAAAATTGTTATTTTACCACGCTATTAGTAAGCTCCACATTTAAGTGCAAAATCTTGCCTGCTCAGATAACCCTCCCTCCCTCCGGTGTCACGTGCAATATAAACTCTACTGCTGCTGGTGAGTTTGACAGATCCTCCAGCCTGACCTGCTCAGCTCTGCTGAGACCTGAGGAGGGATGGAGAGGACGGGGCAGCTGCAGAACCCAGAGCATCCTGGAAGGAGCAGAGACGGCACTACACATAAACTCTTTCCCAGCTTGGCCCCACTCTCGTTTAACTCAAACAGATTTAGAGAAAAAGCTATATTACCACAGTTGCTTCTGAGCCAACATTTACTCTGGCAGGCTATCATCAGAGCTATTGAAGTTTCTCTCTCTCTTTTTATCCTACTGAAGTGTTATAATAGGAGCAATAATACATTTATGTTCGCTTTATTCTTCCTTAGCACACAGTTCAAAATTCTATAAACGACACTGAAGTAGGTAGCAGAGGCATTTTGGCTGTACTGCATCCATCCTCCAGGCACTCAACCTCTCCTCCATAGGCTACAGCAAGGACTAATCCTGCCACTTGATACCAGCCCTTGACATTTTCATTAAACAGTGCTACCTACAGAATGGAAAGGATTCTCCCCAAAATATTTACATGAACCTGAGACCCACAGATGGCTTCAGGATCAGTAAGAGATCATGAATTATGCTGTGAAACGAACACATTTTCATACCGAATCAGTATCTCAGTCATAGCAACCAGCTTGGAATCGATGGGCAATCCAGGAGAGCTTTGGGAGCCCTGGCAGCCAGTGTTAAATAAACAGTGGTAGCGCACCGAAATACATCACCTACATGGCTAAGAATTCTCCAAGTCTTTTATGAAAGTCCGGAGACTCAGTTTTACACTGAAACTGTGGAAGATAATTCCTGTGGGAAGGTGAGTGCAGAAGATGGATGGAGGACAAAAGAGCAGAGAGGCAGAAGGAAAGATACAGCTTATTATTTTGAAGAATCAAATGTTTAACGTGTTTGTTTATACAGTCCTGAACCAAGATTTATGACAAGGCATGCAGCACTGGTTACAACCTATTCTTGTCCTATGTATGAGATGACTAGCGTAACGCCCAGCAATCTAATCCAGCTGGGACCCCATAATCCCATACTGCTGCCACACAATTTGAAGTACACATGTATGGCAGAAGGATAACAAATATATGAGGGACAGAGAAAGAAGGGTAAAAGCCATCTAAAGTAACATGGATGAAGGAAAAAGACAGACAGGAAAAACCGTGCAGCAGCTACCTTCAAAAACAGGCTCTCCCATTTCACCCTGCCAGAGCTTTCCCACTGGACTCTCAAACTGCTAGAAACCTCGCACTGCCTCATCTGGGTCACATGCATAAATACACACACACACACACACATATATATATACACACACACACACACACACCCCCCCATACATATACTCCACTAGTAACAGAAATAAGGAGAGGCTGACCAGAGAAGATGCATCCTTTCCAGCACAGCTAACTCCAAATTTATGCTGCTCAACTGAAAGATGCTACACAATCATCTTGACCAACACATGGCAATTACACAAGTGGCTGATGAGTGGTGTTAACCAAGAGCACTTGACTGCATGCTGGCAAGCCAGCCAACGATCACATCCACCACATGTAAGCCACCGGCTCGCATATAAATGAATCTCAGATTAAAACCAACATGGAAACAATCGCTGAGATGTGGAGCAAGTCGACTGTCTGTTTACCACAATAAACATGCTGTTTTCTAGTGTCCCTGAAGATGTTGCCTGTATCATTTCCAAACATTTTCTTTTTGTAGTCAAAATGAAGACAGATGATTTAAAAGTTGACAATCTCTTCCCCTTACTGTTGGGAGAGTCATAACAGAACCAGCCCCCACCTTTCTGCACACAACTGCAAGAACAGTTTTGTAAAACCCTGCAACTTGCCGACTGACTACCTGTCACTCAAAATACAATATGGCTATCAAGTGTTTCAAACCCCTCTGCAGGCACTAGTATTCATACCAGGGACAAATCTTGCCAATTCCTCCTGTAAAATGTCAGAGACACAAATCTTCCTCAAAGCTAAAATGCTTTGTGAAAGACTCTCACTCTTTTATTTCCCCATTACTGCAATATTCTTTCACTCCACGTTGATGAATACCATCAGAATATTTCATAGAAATCATTTTTGTAACTACTGTGTTGGCTCAGTCACTTCCATCTTTGCATTTCTTGACTGATTCCCTTTTCTCTGCTGTTTCACACTTTAAAGCCCTCTACAGCCTATCTCCGCCTTTCCCTGTTATTGCATGAACGGTCCAGATGTTGAATCGCACCTCTGATTACCGCCTATTTTTCAAACCACAAAACAAGCAAATAGGCCCAATTAGCTTTTATTCCTTTTTTAAGCTACATCAACTCTGCTCCAAAATTTTCATCTCTACTAAAAAGAGAAGAGGGTTAAGGCAGCAGATCTTCTTAAGGTGCATTTGTTTATACTGCAGCTTAGGCGGCAATGTGGAATCCAGGTTTACCAGCTCTCCACGGCCCTTCATACCAAAACATACTAGTACAGAAAGAGTGAAATAGTGAAATGATTTTTTCTGTAGCTCCAAGATTGCAAATCAAACTGATTTTCCTGCAACAATTCTAAGATTCAGGCTTATTCGACCTTTAAACGAGCATGAGTCTAACATGAAACCTGCTCCTCTGCCCCTCATCCGTATGGGAAAATGATATATTAGCACATTTTTAAAAATGGACATGGAATGGTATCCAAAACTAGGTACAGAATTATAGTTAAGCCTTCTAACATCATCGCATGTTCTTGATGCAGATAGGGCCTCACTCATACCTGTACCAAAGCAGTAGCTACGTGTAATTTCTGCAGAAGCTGGAAGCTGCACAATGTTAAGAATAAAACAGCTAATAAAAATTAGCTTTGTCAATGCATTAAGAGACTTGATACACATAGATTTAGTGAACTGACATATTTCACGCAGGTTTAACTGTTGAGTAGTACAGTGCTATTTTTACATAGGCACTCTTTTGACTAAGACTACCTTTTTGCTGAAATTGAGAGTCCCAGCTGTACCAGCTAATGAGGCGTATATATGCAAAGCACTATTCTCATTACAATTAAACCACTACAGGACCACCATAGTAAAAATTTTCAAATCCAAAAGTAAACTAAGGATACTTCAGAAATCACAAAGACGAAGCATTTTCCTGCCACTTACTAACTCAACCAACAAAGGAAAAAGGCTGTATTTAAGACCTGTTTTGAGATGAGTACTGCTGAATTCTGGGCTGGGCACTCTGCATTTCCCCACATCCATTGTGGCAACAAAACCCAGCTCCAGGGCAGCTGCCCCAAAAAAGTCTTTTTGGAAAACAGCGTCTATCTAAAAATGTGCCTTTGGGCCTGGGATACCACACAAAGATGGCAATCCAGAAGTAAAGCAATTTTCTATGAAGTTTATGGATAAAGCATTCAGAAGAGAAAGTTTTAATCTGGCCACGTGTGGTAACATATGTGGGGGTTTTTCCCCTAGCAGAAGACAGAAATACAGGGCGCGGGGGGGGAAGAAATCTTAATTTAAACTCTGACAAGAGATACCAACCTGACCAAAGTGAAACTACAAGCACCAAGAAGTCAATAAAGCTGACAATCCATATCACTCATTTTCCTCCACGGTTAACTCTATACTCAGTCCCACAGGGGAGGGAAGGGGGGGGGGGGGGGGGGGCTGCACGGAAAGAAAAGGAGGGAGGGAAAGGGAGAGAGAGAGAGCAAGCTTCTGTCCCCTTAGCTCTTTACTTTGCAGCTCCTGTTTCCCAATGCTCTAATACTGCATTTTGTTTTAAAACAACTTTCCTGGATTTTTAGAAAGGTACTTCCCTTCTGCGGAATCCTCTTATTCACAAAGGGAAAAATATTTCTCATGATACTTGACTTCAGACTTCATCAAAAGGACAGTTTCTTCTGCAAAACTTAAAACTTCACACCATAACGCAAAGAAGTTTGTTAGCTTGCATCCATGATGAGAGAGAAAACTGGATAAATAAAAGGGAAAAGAAGGGAATTTCTACTCCCCTCAAACATATTTGCCAAAACTCCAAACTATGCTCAGTTCCTGATGAATTTTTTCTGCATGATCTCATCCTTATTGCATCCGAGTTTGGAAGAGGCTCATTCAAAAAATCAGATTTGTCAGTCAACAGACAAACTTTAGTTACAAAACTTTTTTTTTTTAAACTACTGACCTGGGACAGTTTTTTCCTTGCCTGCATGTGCAACATAGACTGAGGGCTGACGAGACAAGCTCCCACACCTGTAGGAAGTGGAGAATTTAAGCTAAAAATTCTGACTGACATTTAACTTAACACAGTAATACTTCTCTGGGGGAGGGGAATTTCCTATAGCTGCATTAATTCAGGCTAAAAATACCCATGCTGACATGCTGTCATGTGAGAATCTCTTTGATTCCAAGAGTTTATTCAGAGCCTTCGTGTTACTTTGAACTTTTTTGTTGTTTAATATGATCATCGCTCCATTTGTCATCATATGACAAGAGCAGACAATTACACAAGCTGAAGATATGTCTGCCAGTCATAGCATGCCATCTTGCTGCTGTCAAGCAAAGAGATGTGCCTCTGCACACCTCTAGATTGAGTTCATTAAACCAGCCTGCAGGATGTCCCTCGGTAATGACACAGATGAAAGACCAAATTAAAATTGCTTAATTCAGATACATGATCTCCAGCATTTTCCACCTTGCAGTCTAACTGGTTAAGCTGCATGTTTGAATAAGCCATCCTAGCACAGAAGTGGCTCTAATTCTCCACTTCCATCACTTTTAATTAAAACATCTGAAAGATTTTCAGAGTTTGTTTTGTACTTCCCTCAGCCTTGAACATCAGCTAAGCTATTTAAAAGAAAAGCAGACTGGGCAGCCACATATTAACATGCCTTCTGTCAACGAAAGCACAGAAAGCAGCTCTCTGCTACATTAAAATTGTCACAGGAAGAGGTGAGCACACACCAGTGATGGTGGGTATCAAGCAAAAAGCTGTGTATCACCTCAGAGAGCGTGCATCAGTGTTTTCAGCGCTCACTACCACTTTCCCAAGGCCGATTTGTTGCTTCAAAGCCTCGGTGCTTCATTAGTGACACCACATTACCTCCATGTTCCTCATCCAAAAATCCAACTTCCCAGTAGAGCGTTTTGAAATACTGTTTTTAACCACGTGCTTCTCGAAGTTTTTTTCATTTCTTAATATAAAATATGAAGTTCTTTCCACACAACTGTCTTTTTCTCATACAAATAGGACAGAATTAGTATGCTTAAAAAGCAAATATCCAGCAATTTTGCATTAACACTCTGAGAAGTCCACGGGGAAGTAGCACCTACCTCAATTAGTAGATTGAGCCATGTTTTCAAACAAAGCCTAATTAAAATAAGCTCTTCTGAATCTCCATCAAGAGCCAATTCACCAGCAAGGGGACAATTGCTTGACACAGCCTCCTATGATGAAATACGTTCCCGACGCTGGCACAGCAAACATCCGCATTAACACTGACAAGTCTATTTCCAAAGCCAATGCATTTACAAGTCTAAATATAACGCTGGAATCCCAGTTTTCATTACTTCCTCATTAGCAGCTTAACATATCGGAGTGGGGGGAGAAATCTTAATAAATAAGAATAATAAAAATGCTTATTACACCTAAAACATTACTACTGCATTTTCCAGGACAGTTAAATGTATCCAAGTGTGTATGTAACTACTGAAGTGTTTTCTTTACCAACATGATTTGGCAGGGTACCAGCAACCCAAAGGGCAACAGGAAACCACAAAGTTGATTTGGCTCAAAATTTGAGTTTTTCTAAAGCCTGGTTATAAAACAATGCATTTATTTTTTTTAAAAGAAATTACACTGTAGATAATTTGGTTTCATTTTTAAAATATTCCCATGAAGCAGCTCTAGCTCTAAGCTCAAACTCAAGGGTCAGCCGGGACTCGCAGCAGAAGCAAGGATGCTGTGGTGGGCAGGGATGCGGCAGCAGCAGCCACCCCCAGGACAGGCAGCGCAGTAACCAGCCTGCCCTGGGAAAAGGGGAAAAAAGACTCATTCTCTTTCTGCTCCTTCCACCTTCTGGATTTAATAGCCGTTTCTTTGTTTCTGCCACCCGACCTACAGAAGACCAGAGAGCCAGAGGAAAAAATAAAGCTGGGAGAGACCTCAGGAGGCAGCTCGCCTGCCCCCCCATCCCCTCAGGGAGCACTTGTGGCATTCGGCGCAGAATCTGGCCTCTTATTAGGGTCCCCCGCAGCACGAAGCCTCGTCCCTGCTCGACTTCGGGCCGCTCCGTGTGGGGACGGGGCGCAGGAGCAGCCTGCGTGCCAGGGAAACCCACGTCACGGGCATAAACCTCACCTCCTGGCACTCCGGCACCCGTTTTCTGCCCGAGAGGACCGCTCGTGTCTCACAAAAGCACGTTTCCACCGCTGGAGGATTAGCACAGCGGCCCATCCATCACACTGCGTCCACAGCAAAACCAGCAGCTTCCCGGCTCAGCCTCGCCCGTGCAGGCATCACCAAAGGCTGCTCGTAACTGCACCGTGCCCCCAAAATACAAACGCCCCACGATGTGCTCAGACACTTTATCTCCATCTGTGCAAAGCCAAACTACCGTCAGCGTGAGGCTGAGCAGGGCTCCAACGTTAAAAAACGAACAGACCTTTTGCCGAGGAGGTTTTGGTTTTTTCTTAAAACCATCTCCCTTAAAAACATTCAACCCACTTCCATCTCTGTCAAGAGAATGCGTTATGCTGCGGTTTCATCAGCTGCAGTTTAGAGCCCGCTGTCGTTCTTCCCCCAATTTACAGACCAGAAGGCCAGACCCAGCACTCACAGCACAGCTCCTCCAGGTCCTGCCTAAGCTCTTGCTGCCACTATACCCTGCTCGGCACCCCCAAAAACAGCCCTCCCGCACCACTGCCAGCCCCACGGCAAACAACAAATAATCAAATAGCAACAGAGACTCCAAAGGAAATAAATGGTAGCGCTTACAGCGACTGTAAGTGAGGTGCGGGAAAGGGAGGGACGGAGGGCACCGGGTGCCAGGTGGGGATTTCTTTCGGCTGCCACCGCTTTTCTAGCTACAAAGCTCTGGCAGAGGGAGCGCTGCAAGGAACTTGCTCCCAAGAACAGCACGAGAAGGGGAGGCTGGTCGTCTTTTGAGCCTCAGCCTGGAGATAACAGAGGCCACGAGAGCAGCAACAAGCGCGGGGAGGAGGCGACCGCTTCTCTCCTGTCTGCTGGGTTACGGCAGCTCATGCGCCTCTGTGAAGCAGCAAATCTGGAAACGAAGCCAAACTCCCTGCCTTCCCACTTCACCTGGCAGGGCTTGAGAGTGTCCTCGTCACACATCACACCCGGAGAAGTGCTGCTTTTAGCCACAGGCCAACCATTTAGCCAACAAAGACGGATACTACCAGTCGTGCGCTGAGCTAAACATCGTTTGCTCCAGCATAGGAATCTGCCTGCATTATGGCAGAAGAGCGTAAGTGAGAACACAGCTTTGCCCGGCCATGACGACCAGCCAGAATAAATCTCATAATCTAATTTGTATATGACTGTGCCTAGGCTATCCTACACTCACGTTGTTCAACTCGCCCCATACATGCCCAGCATGTACCAGCAGCAAGCATACTTCCAGACAGGCGTGCCTCCCTACAAACCAAACTCGGCCCCTCCAGTGACAATATTGCACTCCCAACCAGAAAAGCAAAGGCTGCCTGAGCATTTCAGCAGCAGCCGAAGCCGACACCATTTAGCTCATTTCATTTCCAAATGCAAAAGACAGGTTTCCAATATACAGACAACAAATCCCACTAGCCCATTCTTACATTCAATTTGCATAACAGATCACTCTACAGCATTAGCAAAATTCCACGCTGCAAGCACATTTAATAAAATCATAGCGATGACGGCTTAAACAGCGCATTAGTTAAAATTCCTGCAATGCCTATTATCGGTAGAGTTACACGATACGGGAAAGGGTGCCGTGCCCTAATGAAACCTCACGCACGCAGCCAACAGACTGCAACAAAGACTGGGAGATCACATGAACACTCCCACAGAAAAACAATTTGAGACCTGAACCCCCTGCTTCTGTCCCCGAAACGCCAGTCTGGCGTCATGTAAGCAGAAGCCCTACTCCATGTTACATTCCTGGAGCCTCAAGCAAAGGAAAGGAGAATTGGTAGAAGAACTGTGTGCTCAGCCCCACCACGGAGGCATGTTTTGCATTCTTAAGCAGCACCCTCTGAAACCAATCATCATTACTCTCTAATTGGCTGGAATGAACCTTGTTCAAGCCTTGACAGCCAAAAGAAGTACTCTGACTTCTGGTGACCATAGGAGACTGTTAGCGCAACTCCTTCAGTTGACAGTTAAGGGGGGGAAAAAATCTGCATTAAAGCTGTGCAGTTATTTAATTGCAGCTGCTTACGATAATCAAAGTACTAGCAAAAAAGATGCACAAGACAGGAGAACTGAATTACTCATGACCAAGGCAGGTACAGCGCAGTAATTCAGACACACATTTACATGAGTCAGGGCAAATGCTGTTAGAAGAGGGGACTGGATTGAAGAGGATCCTTAAACCATCTTACTCCTAAAATATTTTGCTCTAAGGCAAAACACGCACCATGTATTTTAAAGCATTAAGACACTAATTCTGTAAACAATAATGCCTCCAGCATGCACACCGCACGCTGGAATGGATTCCTCAACTTGGCCTCATCACTTATGCATCTGATGAAACAAACACTGACAGCTTTTTTGCATTTGTAAAGGCCCCACAGCAGCTGTGGTGATCCCACCATAGAGCAATGAATTAAGCCTGAAACCCAGCTGGGTCTGCACAGAAGCCTTTTTTGCACAATACAGCAAGACTATCATTGTTAACCTAGGCATTATTGTAAAATATTCTGCATTACATTAAGAACAGAGATAGAGATGCCCTGGAAAATTAGCTCTAATAGGCAATTTATAACATCTAAAAATATGGATACCAAATTGATTGCTAATTGACAACAGATTTCATAGTTTCATTTACACACAACCACAGTGAATCAAGTAATTACAGAAGATCACTTAAGTAGGAAACAAGGCAAAATTAAGAAATAATCCACACTAAAGTTATAAAACATATGACAAACTTCTATAAAATTAATGTATAAACAGCTAAAATTAAAAATAACTATCAAAATTATCAATCTTGAGATCATAAGGAATTTGAGACAGACTCTTGGAGGAAACGGATATATGCATGCTTTCATCTAATACCAATGTTAGAGTTTCTTTTGGGACTAAAGCAAGCAGCTTAATGCATTAAATAGTAATATTTATTCAGGTATTGATTATATTATTTTTCCACTTTACAAGCACATAAATATGTACTGAAAAAAGAGTCAGGAATTACTTGGGAAAAGTAATTTGAAAGCAATTAATTGAAAAAAGAGTTTTCATAGACAGAATGCATTGGTTCACAACTGAAACTCTATTCTTCCATCACATTTAACATCATATTTAAAAGACAGGCCAGGGAAATCCAAATAAAATTGTCTACTTTATAAAATAGACTCTTCAGCTCATCTTGCTTAGTTATTAAGAACACTTCTTTAAGACTGAACTGCAAAAACATGTATTTTCCCAGGAATGCATCGAGACATGCAAAAAAAGCTGCTAAGTTGTGTAAAACACTTAGAAGAATTCAAGGTGCTATCCCACTGACAGAAAAAAAATTTAAGCCTGTTCTCACTTCTCAATGCGAGGAAACCCTTTGTCTGGGTACCAGGACAGAAATATACTTTCTGATTTCAAGTACTACATAGGGAAATATGGTGCATCGTTTGTCTTCCCCCCCATTTCAGCTAAGTACATAGACGTCCTGGTGACAACTTTACACAGGCTTCCAAATGGTGACTTCCCAAGTAAAGGTACCAAAAGAGCAGTGGAGAGTACTGATGAAGCAGGAGGAGGAAAACGAAGTCACAAGGAGCGATTTGGAAATAAGCAGCTAACTTTGAGGTAGGAGTATGGTTAGCAGAAACAGCAAGATGAAAAATATCTTCCATTTACCATTTTTGAAACCCATGTGTTTCTCCACAATGCACAACTTATCTAGCCAGAGAAACTAAAGTCTTATTAACAGAAACCAAAATTACAGGCAGCAACAAAAAAAACCCCTAATTCCTTTTATTTGTGGCATTGCCTCTGTTCCCAGGCCTTTTTTATTTTCAGCAGGAGGAATTGAGGGGAGGGAAGGGGAAGGAAGAGAGAGAAAGCAGAAGGTAAAAAAAAAGGGGGGGGGGCATGTATTAGGGAGAAAATGCACTTCAGAGTCTGTGCCACATTTGGCTAAAATGAAGCAAGATCCAATTGGCAGCTTTTGAATATATGACCCTCCAAAGGCAAGCTGTCAGCTCAGTAACAGTTGAAGGAAATAAATGGGCGACTCTGTACCAGTCTGAAACTCTTGTGTAATGAAGTTACAGTTCCATCCTGGAAGATGGCCAAAAAGCATAAATCAATGAGCAACCAACCTTGTATCATTTTAATCACAACAGTAATAGTCATCCAAAGGTAGGTTGTTTATTAAGCCCTAGTAATATTTGCATTGGTCATACACACCAGAAAGTTAAACTGACAATAACAAGGAGACTCGCTGTGCCAAGAAAACGCGGGCAGAGGTACTTTTCAGAAGTGACAATAAAGCAGGTCTTCAACCTAGTCCGCGAAGAGCCAGACACATGAATCTTCTACAGAAAGAACAGTGAGATTACCAACCTCGCCAACACAGAAGAGCTAAGAAAGTTTACTTAGACGGGCATTAGACAAGGCAGGCACTGGAAAATACCATGAAATTAGGCTGTATAGCATTACACTTTGCTCCAGAGAACTCTCTCATGCCGTGGCATGAACTAAGTATGACATACGTGAATGTAAGAAGACAACGCATGTTTTGCTGTGGTTAACCCTGAGACCAGACACTTGCACCTTTGAGAACCTAGAGGTCATATCATTGTGGAAATAGTCTTAGTTTCTCTCCAGGGACTTCCTACACAACCAACCAACCAAACCAATTTGGGGGGGGGGGGGTGTCAGACAAATGACAGCAACCTGGGAGATGCAGATTTAATACCCTGGTTTTGACAGTTTTATATTCTTTTATCTATGACAGGATTAGCAGCCCTGATAACCAGTCCGCTATAACCGAGCTTTCCCTTACTAGATGTTGTCCTAGTTTCTCAGCTGAACAGTAGGTCAGTCAGCCAGCCTTAGAATTGTTCTTACAGTCTTTTGTCTCAAATAATGCCAGCTATTCAATCTTTTTTCTTACGTGCTTAAAAATTTATAAGATATTACTTCTTGTTTCAAAGGGTTGCCTCAAGAGATTACCTATTATTTTGTTCTTCTCCTTAACTAGACTAGTTTATGCACGGGCTTAACATTATTCATGTGTGTTGAAATTAAACTATGTATTAACTCCCTCAGATCAGCTACAGATCTGAGCTTTTATTGAAGAAGGTGATCTAATCACTGAGAAAGTCAGTGGATTTGAAATTTGGAAACCAGCTAGAACTATCTCAATAGCATTCTTCCACTGAGGAACAAGTTTTCAAAGCTGAAGCGCTGTACTGTGTTGCTTCAGCCTTGTAACCTGTGGGTTCCTGATTAAAATACTGGGTCTCGTCTGGTGGGGAAAAAATACCTGGACATTTGGAGAGCATGGAATAAAGGAAGAAGCAGTGCAAAAGTATGAAGCCTTTTAAGGGAAAAGGATAACCTTTCAGCCCAGATGCAATTTATTGTTCCATGGGAACAGAAGAATGGTGATAAATCATCTATACAGAGGATAGTTGAGAGCAAATTTCAGGACACCTTCAAAAGCATGCCTGAACAGACATCTTCAAAGCTTTCTTCCAAAGGCAACTGTATAGTGTGTTCATGTATATTCTTCCATTGTAAAAGATGAAGAAGCACTTCCCTCCTAAGCTATCATGCCTGTCAGCCAAGCTGTAGCTGATCTTCTGAAGGCATGACCATGACACAATGCTGAGGGAGAACATGAAAAGTAAAAGCAGCAAAAATACTGCCAAGATGGCTAAAGACAGGGATAGTGGTAGGACCTAACCAGGAGCTCAGGGCAAGCCATCCTCCACACGAGCAGGACTCCAACCATGGAGATATATATATATATATATATTCTGGCCATTTTTCTCACATTATACTAACCTTGGTTTCACAAACTGCCAGAGGACAGGTTAGCTCTCCAGAGCTGAGCACACTCCTGCTTCCCTGACAAAGCCCCAGATGCAGCTGCAGTCATGCTTGTAGCGTGCAGGCAATAAAATGACAACGCTTTGAAGCACCTCTGAAAAAGAGCTCATGTGAAGGAAATGGATTCTGCAGAGCTGATAACCAGGCAGTCCCTCAGCCAGCACCACATCCCTACTCGTGGTTATGCAAGGTGAACAGGGACACGAAAAGGATAGGAAGAAAAGAAAGAAGCAAAGACATATCCAGAAAAAATACTCCAAAAAGCTTCTGACAACTTTGCCAGGCAACCCCTGTAGTCAACTCAATGCTATTCCAGAGGGGAAAGCAGGACACGGCACGGACAGGCATGCATGCAGGAACACTGCTCCTGGTCCCAACTTGGGCCAGGAGGCAGAGCTTAGCAGGAATGGCCTGATCACTCATCAGGCATGATTAGTCCAGGGGTTATAATGCATTAAGAGAAGGGCTGTCTGTAAGGGGAAAAAAATGACAGACTCACCCCTGGCAGGATCTGACAAAAGTTAGCAGAAAAAAGGAAGTAATAGTTTATCCCTTCACTCTCCTCCATCCAAATTAGTGAATGAGTAATTTCCAAAATGCCCACAGGGAATTAATTTCACTGCATCCTTGACTGCAAGAGTAACGGGCATAAAATGATACCACAAAAGGAACAGGAATCAACAAGAATGTAAGCAAAGATGCTTGTGAGGGGGAAAAACATGATTACCTACATCATAAACACATTTCCTTCTTCTGCGTGATATCCCACCAGCATTAATAGGAGCCGGCTGAAGTAGTATTATAATGAAATACTAACTATGATATAAGAAATTATATTACCCAGAAGACTTTAAGAGACCATACTTTTCTTAACATATTTATGCTGAAAATTGTATTCCTGCTCTCCAAAGCAGCAGGGCCCAGAAATCATTATACCTGGTCTGCCACCCAGCCTGAAAGAAATGTGACCACCTTTAGTTATTTCAGAAGGTCATACTCAAATGGAGACTGCAGAGATCCTTTCAGTAACAGAAGCTATGCACTGGTTTTTACGACTGGACAGTCATGTCACATAGTGCTGCTCTTGACTGAAAGAACATGAATATTAATGTCTTATAAATAAAAGCCTTTAATGTATGTGAATTATGAAATTAGCTTTTCCTGAATGCTCACATCAGCAGGATTCGATTTCCCAAAAGTTGATAAAAGGACTGTAAAAAGGGATGAGCAGGGCTACGTTCTACTTTTCCTCCACAGTATTTGCGCATTAACAGTTTGCTGAGCCTTGCATAATGTAAGTACACAGCCAGTATTTTCTATAACCAACACTCAAAATCTGCACACAGGCTTGAGAGACAAGTAGCAACAGTGCAATCACCCCCCTTCCAAAGTATTTCCTATGGACCTGCCCTCAAAATGAACTGCAGGAACCTTTCCTCATCTCCCCCTTTGGCCTTCAGGAAAAGAAAATAATACTGCGACAATAGTTCATTTTGCTTTCTTGCAAAGAGATGGCAGCAGCCTCGTAAGAGCTAATTTCCTCAGACAGGGACAACGTGGATAGAGGAGCCCAATCAGAGAAATACATAGAAATGAGAGAAAGAGAAAAGCATGGGACTGGAAGACAAGAGGGTGGGGGGAAGTGAACTGTAAAAAATGCCAGTACTATGCACTCATGCACACTATAATGAAGACAAGAGTAATGAAAGAAAATGAAGTTATTACATTTAAATAAAATATTAAGAGAAGATGCTGGAAAAGCCAAAAGAAAAAAACAGTTCAGAAAAAAATCAGGCAGGACTACATCTAGTAAAGCCATTAAAACCATTAAATGGCTATCACCCTCTTAGAAAACTAACATTCCTGCCTGCAAATACTTGCACACACTCTTACACAGGAATGGCAAAATCTCAAGGCCTGAAAAGCACTTCGGCATGTGCTTAACTCACAAGCTCCAAGTACTTCAATTGACGTCAGTAAGAGTATTCATACATTTGAGACAGGCATATGCTACACTGCCTTGCTGGATCGAAACTGAGGGTGCAGTTCCACATGTCTTTTTAATCCACAGCAAAGCCAAAGAGGTCCTTGTGCCCCACTGTTCCCTTAACTGTGCCACTAAAGTCTTTGCAGGCTTGCACTGAAACCAGAACATTTAAAGATGAGGAGATGGGGGGAAAAAGAAGAGAGCATTCACATAACGACTTTTTAAGCCTGGTAATTTCAGTGACCCTATTTCGTATGCAGCTCTTTAGTTGTATTGATATGGCCAAAGCACTATACCATGAAGAAAAGATCAGTAGTGTCACCACTGCTGGTTTCAATGGTGAGAAAAAGGCATGTGACGCCACATCCTGATGTTCCTACAATTAAAAGAAACCTTGTTTTTTGTAGCTTCTTGATTTGACGTGGTTTGGCCTTCTCACACTACTTGGGAACCTGGGGCAAAAATACATCAGCACTTCAGTTTGCTTGCACATTCAATAGACATGAGTGGTTTTAAAAGAAGCTAACTGAACTTATTCTTCAGTAGTATAAAATAAAAGAAATAAAGCCATGGGAAATTTCTGGAGGAACTCCCTTCTGTAAGCAGGTCCTTGTTGTAGAAAGCAGAACAGTTCACTGGTTTTACTTCCATGCTGGAGCTCTTGTATTGTGGGGCGGGTGCATGTGGCTGTTGAATTAAAAAGAGTACTTCTACCACATTTAGTGGTGAAACTCAGCTTCCAGTAGCACAGCTATCTTAATTTTATTTTCTTCCCCTTTTTTCTTCTCGTTTAAAATTGTTCAAATCCTACCTAAGCAAGCATAACACGTAACAACAGTAGTACATTTTAAATCCTCTTCTAACATATTTTAGCACTTTGGAAATGATTATGGCACTACCATGACCACAGGCACCAACACCTTCAGCTTCATTTTCACCTGCGTGGCCTAACTTCATTTCAACCTTATTTAATATTCACCACGCTTCCAGCAGTAGGACAGTATAGCAAAATCCATGCCCGAACAATCCTTAGAACAGACAAGGACAGCTAATTTTATTTGCTAGGAAGTAAAACATATATCTTGACTCCTATTTAGTCATAATTTCACAGCCCATTTAAGCTCACACTATTGCTAACAGAAGCAATCCTACCCCTCCCTTTCCACTTCATTTTGTGTCCCTGCAACACTTTCCCCAGACCAAATATTTTTACAGCTACATCACAAACTGCAATACTAAATGAATCCACATTAAAAATCAACTGTATTTTGTCAGTTCAGTTTTAACCTGGAAAGTCCCCAATCTGTGGTGGGAGTTATCACCTGATATACATGTTGGACTGCAGAAGAGATGGGGAACAGGCAGCCAGAAGAAGGCTAACACTTCTTTCAGTGCAGTGCAGGCTTAAAGTGATGATAAAAACATGGCATTAGGCAGCTTACTGGTCTCCACATTCACAAAGCTGTCACCGAAGGCAAAACACAAAAGCTACACACAGGACATTTCCACCACAAATAGGAAGAAGGGGACAGTAGAACAGGACACGACAGCTTCTCTCAATCACTACTTCTTATTTTGTAGTTTTTATTGGTTCAAGGCATCACAGACAGACTTAAAAAAAAGACAAAGCCAACTTCAGAATTATTTGCCATTAGGACAACCATTATTTCTTCCAAGTTATAAATAATTCACAAGTTACAGTTACTGTAACATGCTGTAACTCCAGCTTTTAAGTAACACAAAGCCTCTTGTCTTACAAAGTGATATTACTGTGTCCCCATTATATGTTGAATAACTAGAACAAAAAAAATTAACACTGGTAAAAGCTTTTCAAACTTAAGATAAAGGCCTCAGTAGCAGAAAGACTACCTTTTTCTTACAATCTTACTCAGGTGTAGTACAGCTTTTAATAAATTATTAGAGGAAATACTATTCCAAGACATTAATTTCTGGCTTTATATCCAAAACTGAAAGGGACATTCCCTGGTCTCAGAAAGCCAGTCTGCACGATGGCAAGAGGCCATGAGAATTTTCATCGCTATCACTACGCTTTGAGAGGGTAGAAGAAAGTGACTATCAATCAGAAAACCACATCTCAGGCGTCCATCTATGTCATCCTTCTGTGAAAAACACTCACATTACGGCCGGTCATTTGGAACATCACCCAAAAAGGAACTGCGTACAACACCAGCTTAGTTATCAGTCAACGTTACAAACAATAACAGAAAACGTTTTCGCTTGGTTTTGAGTTTGGTAAACTCAAAAGACTGGACCAAGTTTTGCAGGACTGAAACCAAAACAGAAGCCGTTCTATTTTTTTTTCAGTGCGAGTTAAGAAGTTAATTGATCTGGCATACATGCAGGGTTGGAAATTTGTATTACAGGGTTTTTAGCATGCACACTGCAGCTGAGAGATTTGGCTTACAACTTTGATGTACCAAAAAGAACTCTGCGGGACAAACTGGCTGAAAGTGATATCCATGAAATAAAAAAGGCGAGAAAGAAGGAAACATATCCCTTCCCTAAATCATCCTTAGTCTGCCTAACAGGTACCTTATAAAAAGAAAAAAACTATAAACATATGGTGGTAGCCTGCAGCAACTTAAAACTCTAAGTGCAATTTCTAGCCTATGTACTTTTGGGGCATAAAGATTCCCAGTTTTAGAACAGCATAGAAAATGATATGCTAAATATAACAGCTAAAAAAAATAACGATAAGCATCTCAGAGTGAGACACTGGACAAACTCTTGTCCAAGACTCATGGTTTCTGTCCACTTTATTGGCAGCAACCTCAAAAAATATTTGTACATTGCAATTCACTTGACTCACATGCTTTACATCTTCAAGTGCCTCTTTGTATTTCTTAAAAACGCAGGCCATTCCCAAACATAGCTAGAAAATGGTTATTAGCTGTTTAAATGGAGTTGTCAGGGCCTGGGGGAAACTGAATTCCTGTGACTGAGGAGCCTCAAAGTTTACTCTCTTGGCTGGACTCCCTAAAACGCAGCATGACTAGCAGGATGCCTAGCACGAGGCTAAAGTTTACCCAAAGCAGTAGCAGATTTTTCACACAGGAGAAAATAAAGCACAATCCTCAAAGAGAAAAGAAAGTCCTTCCCCTAACATACAAATGTGGGAAAGAGCAGAGAAGACAGTCCTGTTCTTGTGGGCAGTGGACAAAAACCATCAAGTCAAAATGCCAGTACACAACATTGTCCAGAAACATTGGGGAGCACATATCTCTACTCCCACTCACATAAATCTGTTTTAAAAATAGGCACAGAGCTGATTTCCATATGCATACAGTTGAAAGGGCCAATATTTTTTCCAAATTCACTCCCATCGTTCTTAATTTAAAAGCATGCATTGCTTCAAAACTAATCTGCAAGCAAAGCTAAAAATGAATTGCTCGTAATATATAGTTATCCTAACTTGGCTCAGACAACACAGTATCAAAGTGCAAAACTAAGATTAGTAGATTATGTCAGAATGAGCTCCCATGGTTTATTTTTGAACTTTATAAATATCGTTAGCCAGTCATCATAGTATTCATGTGCCAAAACATGCTAATCTCCTGCAACCATCACGTCATCCAAAAGATGTCAGACCAGCAAGGCAAGCTCAAAGAACTGAAAGCAGAGCGCAGGGACGCAAATACCACAAGCCCTCCTGGAGCACGGCAGCAGGCCACAGTTTCTCGACTTGATTCTTATTATTTGCATTTCTTCTAGCCTTTAGGAAATAAAAGCAATGTAGTAACAGCCACAGATCCAAAGCTGCCTTTTTGCAGAGCAAATCAAGGGAAGGACCTGGCAGAAAAGATCGCAAGAACCCAAGCAGGATGGACCGAGCAGATTACACATTACAGAAGAGAGACATTTAGAAAGGATTAAGTCATGCCCCTCAAGTGATGCAATTACAAACTCTCTGGGGGCATCATCACATTTTCGCTAAACCAATTTTAGCAGTGTCAAAATGTCTGACTGCAACTGTAGCAATCCTACAGGCACTAAACCAAACTTGACCAGAAACTACTCTTGCTCCACAGGTCTGACCTAGATGCAGAAAGAGTACGGAGACCTTAGTACAGGTTTCTCATTTTGTTTTCCATGCTTTTTTTTTTTTAACCACACAATCCCATTTTTATGGCTGATTACAGGAGGTTTTGTTCCCCCAGGTAAAAATACTGGATATGGTTTATGACGCATCAGTCCGGGATGAGACATTTGCTGCAGAAACGCTGAAGCAGTTTCAGATTCCACTCTTCCCTATGTGAACCGGTGGAACGACTTCCACCTGAGTGTTTTTTCCTTCCTTCCATGCTCAGCCAAGCTGGTCACTCCGAACAGCTTTCTGCAGCAGCATAAAGGGAGCCGATAAACTTTGCGTGGGAGCAGATGGGGTACACTCACACCGTCCGTCTGCTCGCAGACCAGGGAGCCGTGATCCTCGAGACGTGGCGTTCAGCACGGCAATGCTCTCAGCCACCGCTCCGCTTTGCCACCGATCGTGGCCACGCTTGCAGGGCAAGTTGAACAGCAGCATTTTACAGCTTCAGACCTGTCATCTGCTTAAGGAAGCGACGGACAAAAAGAAAGCACACGTGGAGGGGAAGAGAGCTAGCATATTTTCAAACAAGCCCTCACTGCTATAATTAAAGGGTTTATTCCTTTCCCACAGCCCACCACTGGAAATACCAGGCCTTTGCCAGATTACTGAAGGAACAACATCAGAACAGGATGTCATTACACAAGGGAAAGTGTGAAACCTGAGTAAGTGAAACGGCAAATGGTTTTAAACCCTCTACCTACTGATTCATTGAGAAAACGTTTTCGTGACTGACTGAAGTAAACCCACCCCTACAAATGAAAACCAAGAGTTCCCAAATAAAACCTGCCCGTTAAAAACCAAAAAGGATCACATCCAATATTCCCAGTAGTAATGAGCCAGCAAAACAACCAACCCATCAAAGATCTAAGAGAACACCAAATACAGTTTGGCAAGCATCATATTATTTCCTGTATCTGAATTTCAGCGCCAAGTACTCCTCACTTACTAGACCTGAATTTTACAAGCGATTTGCAGCTTTTAAGTTTCCTGGTGGCTTCCTACCACTTAAAAATCCTTTAAATAAAAAATGGTAGTAAGTATAAAAAGTATACACCCCATCACTCACTTGGACATTAAACTCCAGGTATGTTTTACCCTTTTCTCTAAGTCGCAACAACAGGTTAAGGGGCCTTGTATCGAAGGTAAGAGCTAGATCATAAAAACCATCAACTGAAGTTTTGGCCCATAGCATAGGGACATGTAGGGCCATCAGCATCAGGAAACATTTAAGGGAAGTTCAGGTTTGGCAACACTGAAATTTGCATTATTAGACTTGAAAGTTAATGTCCCGTTAATCTTACACAGAGGCAATCAAATCCATCAGCACTATTGTTTTCAGACTGTCTGCCCACTAAGGCAAACAATGCATCATTTACACTTGGTTTACATTTGTAGTTGGGAAGAACGCCATGCAAAGGACTAGGGGGAAAAAACAATGTTTTAAATGCAAATACGGATTTCGCAGCAATGCACGTATTCCTCTGCAAATCCTGCACCTGCTAAATCACACAAAGGCTGGGTGCTTGTAATAAAAAATAATAAACGTGCCTCTGCTTTTCCTTTCCCTACTTTAAAATTACCTTTAAGCCTCCCTTTCACTTGAGTGCTGCAAACTGGAAACTTTAGAAATGAAAGCAGCTCCCTCCCCAAGTTCAAGTTGATTGAATTCAGCCACAATACAATATAAATGGCAAAAAAAAAAAAAAAAAAAAATCAACCCCAAAAAACATTTCCCTCCTCAAGAACTTTCAGTTATGTTCAAACCAGGAAATATCAGTAATGTGTACGAACAGTCTCTTTAGCTTCAAACCATGAGATTTAAAAATTGACCTACTTTATGTAATACTCCCACAGCTGAGTCATCACAGTATCAACTGGTCTCTTATCAGCTGCAGGGTATGATCATCACTCAAAACAAATCAAGTATCCATACCAAAATGCCTCTTAAAATATTATTATGATGTTAAAAATATAGCGTTAATCTAACAGTCCAGACTATAACTGGGGAGGGAGGAAATCTTTAAGAAAGTTTGAACTGCGTAAAGTAGTCCCTGTACAGCAGATGCCGTGCCTCGTAGTGAGAGCCTGTAAGCTACAGGATAGAATATTGGACAAGGCTGCAGAAATACAGATTAGTTCCGTCTCTGCCACCGTTACAGTATGTAGCTTCAGGCAAGTAATTTAGACTTCTTTCTGTTTCATCTAACAATAAAATGGAGGGAATGCTACTGCTTTACAGCATCAGCTGACGTTTATACCACACTTTAGCATATGCATAACATTAGCTGTTATTTTACATCTACAGAAAAGGAAGGGGTAATATATTTTTAATACTGGCTTAGCAGACCTCATAAGAGACGGTGAAAGTGCTTAATGAACATTAGAAACCCTTCACAGGGCCTTGATTCATTATAATTCACTCTGGACAGCATCTTACACTGACTGCTGGCTCACAGTCCATCAGAGCAAGCAGGAGTCCATTAGTATCTCACGGCAAAGCATTTGCTGATAGCAAAAAGTAAATATTCCTTTTAAAAAAAAAAAAAAGTATTTCAATTACTAGTTTCTACTTACACGCTATCCTATAGCCACTTACAACATAATGTTGTAATCTCAAGAGACCAGGAGGAGGTTAAGAAGAACCCAAACTCAGATCTCAAGTGCAGCTAGCATCCTTACAACATTAGCTGAAGTTATATGTATGGGGAAAAAAAAGAGTTGAGCATGTTATGCTGCTGGAATTGTTACTGCAAGCCTGAAAAAGACGCAGCACAAGAAAACTCCAGAAGGTTAGCTGAAATAAGATGCAATGTACACTGAATACTACCTCTGCTGCCACCGGTGTATCTACATTATTTCTTGTAGGAAGTGGTCAAACTTAAAGCACACTGTCAGTTGTGGGCCTGGGGGAGGGAAACGAGGAAACTCCTGCTGAAAAAAAAAAGCAGGGCAGGAGGGCCGGGCTGAAGCCTTGGGGTGCCCAGGGCCCGGCCCCTGCACCCCAACGTCCCTTACTCGCAAGAGGTGGTGCTGCTGCACGGTCATCTTCACCCCCAAAACTCCCTGAGCTGGCTTCAAGCATGCCCAAGCGGAGAGTATTGTTTCAAAGGCTGCAGCACTCGCAGGAGCTCTCCTCGGATGTCTGCAGCACGTTAATCCTGGACAGGCCTTGCCAGCCCTCTGTCTGAGGGGCTTACCAGGCCGTCCATAGGTGAAGCGTGTCACCTCATGGCAGACTACAGCACTTTTCCTTCTGCAAGGACAAGGAAACAAATCACACGAGGAGACAGTAGTGACATTACTCCTTAATTATATTTTGCCATCTGCTACCGTAGCAGAACTGTGCAGGTATTTTAAGACAGTAATCCAGGTCTGATACTCCGAGACCTAAGCCAGCAAGAACAGAAGATTCGCTACTTGGCATCACAAAAACGGGCAGAAAAATGCACCTGTGAAATTATGCTTAAGACTTCAAAGCTCTTCATTTAAGAACTATTAATTCCGAGCGCATACTGAACGCAGTCTGGCTTCTCGGCTGATGCTCTACAAAGCTGTCAGTTTTCTGAGGCCTGAGCCAAAAGGCAATATTTGATATGTAAAGATGTTTGAGAAGGAGGAGGGTAAAGTGAGAAGAAAGATTTGTATGAGTCAGCCATAGTTCTTTTAAAAATTAAGTGATAGCTTTTTTAAAGTGCAGAAAAAAAGACGCATACACAGATTTGCTCATTCCTGGCTTATCGGTCGCAAAAGATAACGCTCTCAAAGTTTAAGAGAACTTTTAATTGCAACCACTTACGGAGCGGGGAGCCAAGACCCGTGACGGCAGCCCGCAACGCGTAGGCTTTTACTCCATTGTTCTCACCACCTTTTTGTTTCCAGAATTCATTCCGCAAACGCCGAAAAGCAGCAACCTAAACAAGCTTTCGCCCCCAATACGACAACCCGCGGCCGTACGAGGAGCGGGGGGCCACCGAAGCGGCACCTCGGTACCCACGCAGCTGGGGTGGGGGGACTCGGCTGGACCCTCGCTCCTCACGGCGGGCCGTCACCCCCGGCACAGCCCCTTCACCTCAGGGCTGAGGAGCACCGAGGGCCCCGCGGTCAGGCAAGCGGGGCCCGACGCTCGGCGGACCATTGTTCCGCTGCGGCCCGGCTCCGTCGCTCCGCGGGCTCCCGGTGAGGCGAGGCCTGAGTCGGCCTCTGCCAGCTCCCCG
>NW_010972809.1:2811611-2811829 GCF_000737465.1 Haliaeetus leucocephalus | reverse complement strand
CGCCCCGCTTTTGTCTGCCTGCCTGGGAAACGTGGACGCCTCGCGTGTTTCGCCAGACTTTCCACCCGCCGTTCCCGTTTCGATGCAATACTTTAAACTCGCCGGCCCCGGGCTCCCCGCTCCTCTGCAATGCGGATGTATTTTAATTCGGAAATTTCGGGGAGGGGGGGGGGTGAACCCAGCCCCAAAATAGCGCGCAGCCCCCCCCCCCCCCGCGC
>NW_010972809.1:2809330-2811601 GCF_000737465.1 Haliaeetus leucocephalus | reverse complement strand
CCCCCCCCCCCCCCCCCGGGCTGCGTTTCAGCGGGGCGGGCAATCGATAGCGGCAGTCAGCTGGAGTCAACTGCAGTTTTTTACCAAATCTATATAATAGCGAGGGAAAGTGTCCCGAAGGTCACCCTCCCTGCCAAGAAACACCCCTCGCTGAAAAAAAAAATCGGCACGAACGACAGGCGCGATATAAACTACAACTTTTAAAGCCTCGCATCAAACACACCCGAAAGCGAGGATTTATATAGATCCCCCCCCACCCCCTACCAAAATGAAGAATTTTTTTTTTTTTTTAAACGTGCAGATAAAAATCATTATTCGCTCTACTGCATATTTGGCTAATCCCCTCAGTTTTTCCAAACGTAAAGAAAAACTCCCCTATGCCAATCAAAACGTAACTGGAGCACGAACAAAAATCCAACTATCCGTCCACATTTATATGTTTAAAGGATTAGACAATTACAAGGGATTGGTTAAGCGGTTGAATAAAGAGAGGCAGAAATACAGCCCGGGCTGCGCTGGATTAGCCCAAATTTTCGAGCCATCGCAACGAATTCTTTCAAAACTGCACCGAGCCATTTTGCCCATGACTGAAGTCGATCCCGAGGAACGCGATCCCCGGCTGCCTCTGGGTTCCCACCGCCCGGCAGAGCGGCAGCCGACCTCAGCCGGGGGAGGTGGGATGTGGTGGGGCGAGAAACGAGCTCGCCATAACCAGACACACTCGGTTTCAACTTAAAGGGCTTCCAACAGCCACCGCCGCCGCTTCACCAGACGGGGATACACACACACACAGGCAGAGCACGAAAAAAAAAAAAAAAATCACCTCCTTTCGCATGCAAAAGCGCAATATTAACACGACCGCCTGAAAATGCAGTTTCGTGACATTATCGCGGCAGCCCCCCGAGCTCCCCGCCTTTCATCTAAAACTAGATTATGATTGTGTCATTTGAGGTCAATACATTTATTCGCTGGAGGAATCGCTACGCGAATCTGGTTTTATAACCAAACTGGATAGAAGGTTTCCCCGTCAAAAGGGGCCTCCGAAACTCCCCCACCACGCCACAGAAAAATAAAATTCGGTATCGCGTTTGTTTCGAAAGCCTTATAGCTGCAGGATTAGCTATAAACTTGACATTCACTGCCATTTCCTAAAACTGGGAGTCAAATGATAGACGTTATGACCACTTACGTATTTCTTTTGAATTATATTCCTCTTGGGTCTTTCTTTGCTCATTCTGGTATCCAAATTCTGATTGCAAAAGGGGACAATTGCTTCATGAATTAAAGCCGCGACAATTTAAAAAAAAAAAAAAATACCGAAAAAATCCTGGGGGGAGGGGGTTGTTTGTAGTGGTATCTTGTAATCCGACTTTCTTTCCTCACAATGTGATTCTCCTAGCAATAAATCCGAGAGAAATGGGGGACGAAAAAAAAAAAAAAAAAGACGAATGCGAAGGAAACAAACAAAAAAAATCACTTTAGTGAAACATTATAATGGAAAATTTCCCCCTAAACACAAAAAACGACGCCCTTGATATCCCCTTTTTCTCAAGCCACCTAAGCGATCTGCAGGTCCTTAGTGTCAGAGCTGTAGTTACATCTTGGAGGAGGAAAGGGGCCGAAAGGAGAAGATAAATAATCAAAACGTTGGAAGTCACGTTTGTGCCGCTGCAGCAGGGAAAGCGGCAGAGACAACTCCAGCAGCGGCGGCTCCGGCTCCGGCTCCGGCTCCGGCGGCGGCTCCGGCGGCAGCAGCGGCGGCGGCGGCGGCAGCGAGGGCTGCACGCACCGTGTGTGTCTCCGCTCCTCCAGCTCCCCCCTAACCAATGAGAACAGCTCTCCGGCAGCAACTTTAAATGGACCTGGCTCTTTTTTTTTTTTTTTTTTAAATATATATGTCTGCGTGTGTGTGTGCGCGCGTGTGTGTATATATATATATACACACGGGCACACGCACACACACACACATACATACACCGCTTAAGGGCCTGGCCTTAACTCCCAACCGGGACGGGAGACGTAACGCCCGGCCCCCGCTGCGTTCAACGCATGCAACAGGCCTCGCTAAACACTTCATGCGGGTCAAGCGTCACACGCTGCCCTTCTCTCCCCCCACCACCCCTCCTCCCACCTCTTTTTTTTTGGCATTTAAGCGCGGCCACCCGGCAGCCAAGGTCGCCGCTAGCCCTGCGCCACAACCCGAGCGGGGAGTTTGGCGACGGTCCCTCACCGCGCAGCACGCTCAGTCGCCCTGCCCTGCCCTGCCCCCCC
>NW_010972809.1:2808802-2809307 GCF_000737465.1 Haliaeetus leucocephalus | reverse complement strand
CCCCCCCCCCCCCCCCCCCCGCCCCGCAGCAGCCTCTCTCCTCCCGGCTGCCAAGGGCTCTCCTTCCGCTCCGTCCCTGCGCCCGCCGCGCCTCCCCCGGCTCGGGCATGCACCGGGGCCCGCCGCGCTGGCAGCACCTGGCCTCGCCGGCGGGGCTCCGCGCAGGGGCCGAGAATTGTCCTTGCTCGCGGGAAAGTTGTAGTTCCCTCGCCACAAAATGGCGACGGCGGGGAACTACACCTCCCGGCGTGCCCCGCGCGCCCGCCCGTGCCCGCCGCCCATTGGCTGCTGCGCGAGGAACCCCCTTCGCGACGCTCGTCTTTTTCCTCCCCCCCCCCCCCCCTCTCCCCCTTGGTTTCCCCCTCCTCATTGGTTCCCCCGCCCGCGGCGGTCGGTGGTAGAGGCCGGCGGGGGGGGCGTCGGCTGTGTGAGGGGCGGTTGGGCGTTGCGGGGTGCCGGTGCGGAGGTGGCGGCGGGGCGGCTGCCGCCGCCGCCGCCGCCCGGG
>NW_010972809.1:2804111-2808792 GCF_000737465.1 Haliaeetus leucocephalus | reverse complement strand
GGAGGAGGAGGGGGGGGGGAAGTTTATTGGGAATCGCTGGCAGGGAGCGGGGAGGCAGACCGGCGCCGCGGGAGGCTGCCGGGAGAGCGCGGGGATTAATGCGTCTGGGTTGGGCCGGGCAACGGCGGCACGAAACTTCGTGTCTGTGGGCTGCGCCGCCGAGGAGGCGGCCGGCGGCGGGCTTGGGCCGCGGGGCCGCCCGCTCTGTCCCGCCTGCCGGGCGGGCGGTGTCAGCTCAGGACAGGCTGCCGGGCTGTGCCGTGCGAGGCTCGCTCGGTGTGTCTCCAAAAGGTATCCTGAGGTCGCGCCTCCTCCCGCCGAAACGCCTCAGCGGCCGCCGCCGCGCTGGGCTGCCCCCCGCGGGAGCCGGGCGGCGGGGCCGGGCCGGTGGTCCGGCGCGCCGGAGAATAACCTTTCTGTGTGGATGTGTGGTTTTTAAATCCCCGGCTCTGCCGGAGCTAAGGCACGCCGCGGAGAGCACAGCAGTTAGTTGCCCGGGAGCGGCGGGCGTCCTCCCCGAGAGGCAGAAGGGCCGAGGGGAGCCGGGGCCGGGGCAGCGCCGTCCTGCCCCATCCCCAGCGGGCGACTAGTCCCGTTGAACCAGCTGGGCGCTGGTGGGACGTGGAAACCTGCTGTCAATGCAAAACCCCGAAGTTCAAATACTGGAGGGTTTGGGGTTTTGTTTGGGTTTTTTTTTTTTTTTCCAGTTAAAGAAAGGCAGGAAACTGGGTGCGAAGCGGAAGGTGCATCTTCAGAGCGAACACAGCAGTTCTTTAATGGTGGATTACATCTCTCTTTCAGGGACGGGGAGGAAGGGGAGTAATTGATGCCCTCCCTGGTGAGGTATCACTGCACTCGGTGGACGTTTGTGCTTTTCTGTACGACACAGACTATGAGGTGACATATCTCTATGCTAATGCCTGTATTTATGTAACGTTTTAGGGACTTTGTGCCGTCTTCCAGATGCAGTTTATATATTCACATCCCTTCTGGAGAGTATTACCTCCACTCTGTAGGTGCAAAAGCTTTTGCGTAACGCTGTGGAGTGGCTGTGCTCCAAGTCAGGACACCTAGGAATCCCCAGAACCTCACTCGCTGGTTCCTAGCCTTCCATCTTAACCATGAGGCCATCCTTCCTCACTTAGGTAGATAAGTGAGCATAGTGTTCTCCCTTCACCTGAGAATTAGGATGTGAATCATGTTTGAGACACTAAATGGAAAAAATCAAGTTGTGTCATAATTTCTTAGTTCTCCCTTCACTTCCTCATGCTTACTACTAATTATTTTAGGGTTTTTTTTTCCTAGTCTTGTTTAAGAAAAAAACTGGGGAAAAAAAATTATCTGTGCTTGGCTTCATTCAACATCAAGCTTTTATGGTAATACTATTTGTAATCGAGTTAATCTTTTGAAGCCTTTTCTTTAGGCCTCTTGTAGGAAAATATACAGTATTTCTAAGTGTAAGGCTGAAGAGAGCTTCTTGTTCCTTTAAATTGGAAATATGCACGTTTCTTGTAGGACTGTTTAACTTTCTGCCCTCACTTATTTTTATTAAGGTGTTTATGTAGCTTGAAGGTCTAGGACATACTTGGAAGAAAACACTTTTGTCTCGGGTTTTCTTCAAATAATAATGATGAATCTGTGACTCTTTCTCTCCAGGAGACATTTTGGAAAGGCGGAAGAGACAAAGTCATTCATGTATTTCTAAGTCAACAACTGAGCAAAAGGTTCTTGTAGGAAACCTACCTGTCTTTTCTCAAATAACATAAGCTGGCGAAATATTTCCCCCCCCTCGCTTTTGAGATTACTTCCTGAGTGGTGCTATGTTTGCTACTGGCTTTTGTGCCATGTGTTGAACAAGAGCTTACTGTCAGTGCAAACTAATGAATTTTCTTCTCGAGGCTGGGTGGCAGAAGCCTTTTCCATAGATCCATGACTCTATTTACATTTGTGTCCTGTTATACAGAGCATCATGTTATGTACGTGCTGAGTATCATGTGTCTGCGGTGGATCCTGCCTTTCAGTTCTAGCTTGTGTGCATTTTGGAGACTGACCTTTTAAGTACTGAAGCTGAACTAGTTTACAAAATTAATTAAATGCTGATACAATAGCAGTTAGTATCACTGCTACTGATGTCAGTGTTTGCCATTACATTTGATCATGTGTTTTTTTTCTAATTTGATAGTGAGTTTCATCTTGGCCACTTCCAACTATATTGTGCCTTGAAAATGTTTGAGAAGTGACTAGCATTAGCCTGGTAGAGTTTCCTTGTTTGCATCTCATTCATTTTTTCGTTGTATGTAATCCTTTTACAAGGAATTACACAGATTTATAAAGGAGCCCCCGAACTGGATTTGTGTTCTACAATTAGTAGATGAATTACTGTCCGGAGTCAACCTTTCCAACAGCTTGCAGAGGCCAGAACAGGGTCAGTGGTCTGACATACAATACTATTGTTCAAAAAGCTTTGGTGGGTTTTTTTTGGGGGGTGATGATACTGTGGACTATTTCTTTGCATGAAAATAACGCATTTTATGCATTGTTCATTTGGACTTGTGTATACTAAACATCCTAGGTGCAGCTATCTCTGAGCAAGAGGTGAAATATGATCGCTTTCTAGCACATAAGATAATCTTCTAGTACACGATTCCAGTGAGAAGTGAGAGGAAGCTTCATTAAGAAGGAACCTTGGTGATACCTCTCCAGCTACGAAAGCTTTCATAATACTTGCCTACTTCACATCTTGAGGCAGATAAAATCTTTTTGAGGTTATAGGAAAAGAACATTCATCATAGTTGACTTATGTATGACTGCACTTCTTTTTTTTTAATCAGGGACTACTGCTTTTGATACTTTCAAACTTGGAAGGCAGATGCGTATGCAAAATGGTTTGTGGTGTCCTCAGAGTTCTGGGGGAAGATTTTCAGTAAGCTAATGGGGAAGGTCCTGGTATGGTTGCTGGTCAAAACAAATAAAAAAAAAAAAATTTAGTTCATAAGGAAAATCAGGATCTACTATAAACCAAAGCATAACCATTTCAGGTTTTTTGTTGCTGTTTCTTCTTTTTGGTCAAACAGATAAAACAATAGGCACAAACAGTACAGGGAAGTCAGAAGGAACATGGGGTGAATTTGTGAGCCATAATTCACCAGTCAGCAAACAAAGGGCATGATGCCAGGCAAGTTCAGCCATAAAGGAGCCTTGTCTTGGGGGCAGGCTGTGATTGTTTGTGGACAGATGGCTGCTTACCAGTTCATAAAAATAACTTCTGGATACCTTTTCCTCAACTGTGGCATATTTACCTGAATTATGCCTGCCTAAGAAAAGGCAAGATTAAGTTCTCTAGTATTGAACAGGTTTCCTGCATCTGAAAGGGATGCAACTTTGAATTCTGCGATCTTATCTCTTGTGTGGATAAAGGCAAAATTTTTGGTACAGTGGGAGGGATGAGGGTGGGAGAGGTTGGTAGCTTTGTGCTGTGGGATACAGAACTTGCTTCTAGCCCTAGAATCAGGCTGGCAATCTGTAGAGATACCATAATGCATGGGAATTCTCATTTTTTGAGGTTTGAATGGTTTCCTAGAAGCTTGATAAAGTAGGTAAAGAAACTATAAAAGTAGATCCCCCGGTCTGTATAATCCAGACCCGTTCCTACAGAGCAGCCTTTTGTGCCACAAATGACGACACCATTTGTGTATAGCACATTTTGTTTTGTGTTTGAGAAGATGGAACTTTAACACAGGCAGCCAACTCTTTCTTGTAAGAAGAATGTGGAGACTGTCAGAGAGGGGCCTCTGCCTATAGCTACCCAGAGTGTTGAATTTTCCGGATTAGTTCTTGCCACTGGCTGGAGTTGATGTCTAGATCTGACATTCTGCTTTCTACATCCCCCGATTTGAATTCCCCTCCTCTTTTCTGTAGCACTTTAAAAACCCTGTCCTTCCTGTATTCATGTTCTGCCTTATTGTTTTGCATTGGTCCTAAAACTCCCATAGCACATTACTGTAATATTGGAGTAGAGTATTAAAGATAGAATTACAATACACATCTAAGAGAAAAAAACAGCTACTGCTGTGAATGAATCCCTTGCAGAACAGGGAAGTAGAACTTCCTTTTATTTGTTCCCTTGGGGAAATAGAGAGATGAGTAGCCAGTTGCTGGCAGTCAGTTTGGCCACTTCCCCACGACCTTTTTTACTTGTTAAATATATGCATAGAAGTACACATTTGTTAAATTTATACATAAAATGCAAACATACTGACCATGCAACATAGTGGCTAGTGTACATGCCAGGTGGTGTCTCTGCATCTGAGCCTAAGGGTTTCCCAAGAAGCAGCTGCCATCATGCAGTTAAGCTTTACATGTGTAGCAGATTCTGTATCACATGCACAATAAGGCTGGATTCATGCAACGTAGATTTATGCATGTGATTTAAAGTCCTCTCGGCAATTGAGACATGGTGCCTAGCATCTCCAGGATCCTTGAGGCAGCCTTACATACACGTGCAGACAGACACTGCACAGATGGTCAGAGTGAAAGGATATTAAAGTGGCTAAGTTAAGCACTCAAAAGTTACAAAATGCCAGAATTGGGAAATGCTTATGCAATCTTAATTCCATCCATACATCTCTATATTGCTTTGTAATAATCTTAAAATAGATTGCATACCCTCCCCCCTCATTCA